>NW_009258272.1:1178881-1181519 GCF_000687185.1 Egretta garzetta | reverse complement strand
GGAATTGCTTGCTTTCCCCTTCCAGGAGGTGCAGAGGTAAGGAGCCAGACTCAGGGTCACGTCAGGGACCTGGCAAGCCAGGAAGCCAAGTGGAACACTACAGAACCCACAGGGAGGAGAAAAGGCAACAGCTTTCGAGATCCAGAACACTTAGTAAGGTCTAAGGATGCCTAAAGCCAGGGTTTGGGGGCAGCTCTTCTGCTGACCCAGCCACAGCATGGGGACAGCGAGGCTGTGCAAGGAGGTTTGGGCTTTTCAGCCCATCCATCTGCTGTGCGTGGGGCTGGAAAGGAGTCAGAAGAAAACGACCTTCCAAGAGGCCCATATTGTTCAACACCGCCCTACAGAAATGGGTAGGATAGAGAAGTTTTGCTCCCTAGGCAGGGAAAGTCCATCCAGGACTACGCTGGCAGCAGCAGCCACATCTCCGCTCCAACACCGAGCATCTGAACAGCAGCCGTCCCCAAGCCAGCCTCCCCAGCAGAGCTCCAGCTTTTGCTTTAAAACAAGACTATTTTGTAAAAAAAGGAAGAGGCAGCGTCTCCGTGGCGGGTGTTAGAGGCTTTGGCGATAAGGCAGGGGATACTTCTAAGCTTGTCTCCACAAACATGAGGATTAGCAATTTACTTCTCTTAAAAACAAAATCCGGGGTTTTAACATGATCACAGGCTTGGAAAGAAAAATAAACATCATGGAACTGGGAAAGGGAACAGAGTGAGAGCTGGAACAAGCAGGCAGCTCGGCAGTAGCTGAAGTGCTTCTTAAATCAGAATGAGAAAAATGCATTGAAGTCAGAACTTATGTCTTGGTAGCCCTGAACAAACACTGAATGTGAAGATTCTCACACCAATTTCTTATCAGCAATAATCCCATCAGCATTAAAGGAAGCCTTTCTAATAACATGCATGAGAAAAGGCCCATTTGTTTCAGGCAATAAAGCATATAAAGCATTAATTCCTTATTGAATTGAAAAAGTAATCTTTAAAACAAACTTGAATTCAAGAAAAAGGAAGGTTTTGGCTAAACTCGTGGTGCCCACTGCCCTTCCTGGGCCTTCAGTGCTTAACACCCTTCGGGAGCAAACCACCGTGCAGGACTCCAGCAACACTGAGCAGATGGGATCAGCATGGAAAAGCCCCACATAAAACCCACAGAGACCAGCTTGGAGGCAGACCATGGCCGTACCACCCACCCGCACCACCTCCGTGAACTCCCACGCCACGGGTGGGATGCTGCCAAGCCAGCATCTCCTCCCGCCGCCACCACCTCATCCTCCCTGGGTACCCCGAAACCCACCCGACCCCCAGCACACCAGCGGTCCCCCATCAGCCAGGGTTAATCTCAACCTGCCACGCTATAATGAATAACGAAGCAGCCTGCTTGGGGAGACATAACCTGCCCCCACATTCCCACCCTGGCCATCACCGCAGCATAAAGGCACCAGAGAGCAATTTTTGAGATCAGGTGGCTGCAGCTATTAATAATTAGCACTTTAAAACTTCGAAGGGTGATGCTGGCCTCCACAATAAAAACTCAGCACATGCAGGGATGGTGGGGAACGTCACCAACGTTCCTGTTTCACAAGATCTGAAAGACAGGGGTAAGGACAGCCCATGGGGGGGATCTGTGGCAGTGCTGGGATCAGACACAAAACCTCCTGACTTGTGTCCCTGACACCTCCAACGGCAGCAAACGTAAAGGGCTGTTCTGCGAGCATCATATAGGGACATCCAAGAGCATCCCAAAGGCATCGCTAAACCAGCCACCGCATGCCTCAACACCCTCACATGATGCTCATCACCTGGCCCAGACGAGAGGGACGCTCTCAATAAAAACACCAGAGCCTGGGGTGGAGGACGCGATGCCTCCAATGATGGAAATGAACACAACCCGTGAGGTCAGACAGGGAAATACTCGCTCGACGCAACCCAGGGCAGGTTACGTGCGTTCCCCGTTGGGTACCCAGCGGGCTGAGCCGCACCGCGCGTGCCAGGCGAGTCGCTGAGCCCATGAGGGCTGATCGGGGCACGATAAAGAAAATTGCTTTCACTTTAAGAAAACTCAACCCCTCCTATCTTTATCAGCAATTCCTAATCTTAAACCATTCTGTCACTTCTGGAGAAAGACAGAAACATCAGTGGGAAAAAAAAAAAAAAAAGGAATTAAAGTCTGAAAACAAGAGATTCCAGATCTTCAGCTGATTCTATTTCTAGCCAAATAAAACAGGTTGATTAATCCACTTGTTCAGATGGCTAAAGCTACCAGAACAGCAGGAAATATCCCTTTCACCTTAGGGGAAGCTCAACACACTTAAACCAAACATCTTCCAAGCAAGGAAAAAAAATAAACACAAAAAATGAAAGAATCAGTGCTATAGCACTTGCACGTGTCTGAACATAAAGCTTTGAAAACGTAGAGCAAAGCCAAGTTCTCCAGTGAAATACGTGGACAAAGCTCCATCCATGGACTCCAGTGGAGTTTTGTCTACTTAATCTAGGAGTAAACTGGAGTCTCAGCTTTGAAGACCATCAGCGTTTTCATCTCTCAGCACCATCACTCAGCGCTACACCCAGCGAGAGCTTCAGCTGAAAGCACATCCCTCCCGCCTGCCCTTTGCCTCTTCCCTCCTCACGCTCTT
>NW_009258272.1:1178195-1178793 GCF_000687185.1 Egretta garzetta | reverse complement strand
CAGAGATTCACGGTTTCCCAGAATAGAAAAAGCCCAAGGTTCTTTTCTCCCCTCAGACGCCCATCGGGTACCACGCACCCGCTGCTCTTCCCAGCACCCGCTGAGCTGCAAATGCGCCTTCAGAAACTGGTAAGAGCACGGGCTCCGGCAACAGCAAGTTATCATAAATCCAGTTCTGCTGCTGGGATGTGGAGGTGGGATGCCAGGGAAGCCGGACGCTCACAGAGCGACTCTGCCTCCAAGGTACCACCCGGCGATGCTCCAGGCCAGCGTCCAGCGGGGCAGACACTGCCCCAAAGCAATGGTGATGGGAAGGACGTGTCTTCAACTCCCCCGTGGGGAGCACGGCACACGCTGGGGACAGATGCCGTGAAGGATGCTTTGGGGAGCCAGGACCAGCACCCACCCCACTGCTCCCCAAAACCACCAGTAGCGCCCAGAACGACACCAGCACAGCCCGCGTTTGGTGCCCCTGCCCCGCCCGGGGTCGGTACGGCCTCAGCACCCCCGCACCGCCCACCCAGTCCCGCACCGAGCCCTGCTGGGGGGTCGCTACCCCCCTCCAAGCCCCAGCCCCGCAGAGGGCACAAGGGGCCGG
>NW_009258272.1:1175372-1177097 GCF_000687185.1 Egretta garzetta | reverse complement strand
CCGTCCCCTTTGTGCTGCTCAGCCTCGGGGCTGGAGCCGTCTCCCACCCAGCGCGGCTGCCGCCCTGGGAAGCAGCCATGAGGACAATGACCCCTGGGGGAGCACCCAGGCTGCCCCCCACCCCGGGTCCTGCTGGGGCCGGACACCGGCAGTGACCTTGGCCAAATTCCCCCCCATCCCGCAGGAGCGATCAGGAGCGCAGCGGGGGGGGGGAAGCACAGTGACACATATATTAATTATTTACGGTCCCCAGCTGGGTGATGGCTGGTTCACACGCGTTGGAGCAAGATGCAGGCGTGCGCCGTCAGCCCCGTGCGGTGGGGAAAACGCTGCTCTGATCAACACAAAGGCACGTGGCCGCACGCCGGGGTGTGCCGGAGCAGCTGGGTGGGCCGTATGGAGCCATATGGGCAGCAACCATCCCAATGCATCCCGCTGCGGGAAGGTGCAGAGCGGGACGGTGCAGAGCGCGGGGGGCATGGTGGCTCGCGGCTGCCCGTCCCTGCCCGCAGGTGCGTGGCACTGCCAGGCGAGTGTTTGCATCCTCTCTTGATCCTGCAGGAGCCGGTGGATGCTGACAAGGGTCTCTTTGGGATAAGACAGCCCCACCTTCACCCACCGCACGGCCTAGGCTCCGAGTCCTTCCCTAGCGCAATATTTAGGGGTTGTCTACAAGGGAAATGCTGCTGTGGGCTAATTATCCTGCAGTAACTCACTACTCTTCCCCCATATCCATTCCCTTCTCAGAAATAAATGGGACTTTATTCCTGCATAATAATACATTTATTCTTCCCCAGCAGCTATGCTGCGCCATTTCCCCCATGGAGACAAGCCCTTCTGCGATTTGCTTTTTATAATCGTCGCCAGCCTGTCATTCCCCACAGGGACCAGAGAATCCCTCTGATCAGGGGGAATACAGCTGGCAGAGAGGGAGGATGGTTTGCTGATCAAGTCTCTCCTCCAGCAATTCGCACAAGGTTGTTGTCTATGGGAACGGGAAGGAAGAAGCCGAGCAGAGGAACGATAGCTAAGGAAAGAGTTGTCTGGAACAAAGAAATTCCCTAGTTTTAAATAAAAGCTGTGCCGCCTCAGCAGCCAAAGGATGGACCCAGAGCCCATCTCCCAGCTCAGGGATGCTCCAGGCGGAGGTGTGAGAGCCTACACAGAGCATCTGGTTTCCAAAATATTATATTCTCCCTTTCTGCTTGGGAGGAGCAGTTAAGCACATCACAACCTTTCAACTCTTTATCCTCAGATGGCCCGTGCTGTCACGCCGACACAGGAGGAAGACAAGAAAACCCTGCCTGGGTCAGACATCCTTGGAGCATCCTTATCCCAGCAGGGCCCATGAAAGAGGACTGGACACCCCTCAAAGGAGGCATCATGTGCAAAAACCAGAGAGTGCTTCTGCACATCTGGCCCAGCTGGCTTATTTCGGCGCTGACTTATCATGAGGACCATTATAAAGAGCTGCAGAAATACAATTGCCTGTCTCTGCTGCGTTGGTGGTATGCACAACCCAGAGCCTTCATGCTAACGCCGCGTCCTGGTGGCAGCAGGGGTAGAAACCCCCAGGACTGAATTCCCACGTTCATGGAAATCACCACCAACCCCCAAAGCTGGGAGTCTCACAGGGCGAAGGCTGTGAAAAATGCTGGAAAAAGGCTACAGAAGATGCTGGTCGAAGAGAATGGAAGAGCAGAGCGGCACGGCTCAGGCCCTGGG
>NW_009258272.1:1105989-1175333 GCF_000687185.1 Egretta garzetta | reverse complement strand
GTCAAATGTGGTTGCAAGTGCTCTGCACCCCTGAACCATCCCCGGCCAGGCCCTGGAGAAACAA
Organism: Egretta garzetta; assembly: GCF_000687185.1. Taxonomy (NCBI): domain Eukaryota; kingdom Metazoa; phylum Chordata; class Aves; order Pelecaniformes; family Ardeidae; genus Egretta; species Egretta garzetta. The sequence goes on along the minus strand of NW_009258272.1, from coordinate 1,175,269 downwards.
GCACCCGAAAAGCCCCTGGCCGCTTTCGAGGGCGTTCAGCTGGGGATGCCAAGGGCGCAGAGCGGAGCTGGCGCAGGCACCACGCCAGCGAAATGTTCACGCTTCCCTTCTTTTTATGATTTCAGTTTGCAGTGAGAAGATGAGAAATGCACATCGGAGCAGGATGGATCCTCTGGAAACGAGGAGGGCTGACACAGAGCCCAGGTTGCAAGCAGGCAGCCCAGCCTCCATGCCAGCTTTTTTCCTAAGTTTTGAGGGTATCGACATCCTCCCTGGAATTGTTCCTATTCCATCAAATCAGCAAGATTTTCTCCCCCAGCGGAAAGTTTCCATCAGATATTTAGCAACCAGCTCTTTCTCTGACCTATTTGCAAGCCCCAAGCCACTCTCTCCACCACCCACTGCTTGAAAGCTTTGAGAATTCAATGAGATGTTAATTCTGACACCCAGCATAACTGATGATACAAAAAAAATTTTTTTTTTTAAATTATCATTAATTGCAACGCAGGAGTAATGAATCCTCTTTGCAGACTCAGTTTTCAAAGCACCCAGCAGTGTTTTGCTGCACAACTCCCATTAAGTCACCGCGCATTAGGTGGTTTCTGACAGTCCGTAGTGCTCTGGGGTAGGCAGAGCCCAGAAGCGACGGGGCTGCACAAATCTGCCATGGGGACTGAGGAGCAAAGCTAAATCACAGCCTGGCCGGGGTGTGGAGGTGTTAGCGTGCGGCTGCTTAAAAAGCGCGCTGCGAAAGGGCACTGTCAGTTTTAAGCACGTCAGAGTCATCTTGTAGGGCAAAACTATGCTCTAAATGTGAGGGATTATTGGTGGGACCCTGTGTGCTGTATCAGGGCACGCAGCCTGGGAGTCTGAGCTGGTGCTGGGAACTTTTCCACCTTCATTTAAGATCCCAAGCCAGTGTGTCTTTGCAGGACTGGCCCCTGAGGAGGGTTCCCTCCCCTCCTTTTGCAGAGCCCTGTCAGTCATTGCCCTAATTTAAGGGAGATCCATCTATTCTTTAGGCTGCGCTTCCTCGGTGGATATTTTCGTTATTCCACAGGCACATTTATCATTTGTTTAAATGATCAAATAAAGAGCAGTTGAGAGTCAAAAGCCCCAGGAGCATCTCTGCAAACCCGTGCGCGAGACGCAGGAACTGATTTAAAACACAAGCAGAAGTCGTGGCTTTGTTTTCACTGCTGGAGCCAAGTAAACAGCATGTGTGTTAGGAAGCAAATAATTTTTAAAAATCTTTCTGTTTTCATGACCAGGCCAACATTAGCAACAAGAAGATGACAGCGTGCGGAGCCCTGTGGCTTCAGCTCTTTCTCCAGCTATTTTAAAAATAAAACACCTTCCATGTGCTTGTTCTGAAACGGCGGCCTTGCCTTAGCTGAAGTGCACGCGTTGCCTACATTTCTCCTCTGATTTGAATATAAATGAAAGCGAGTGAATTAAAAAGGGAGCCTGGAGAATCGTCTCTGCAGGCGTATGGTTGGTGGGCAGAGGCCGGGAGCCCCACCTTGGTGCACGGGAAGAGCATCCGCAGCATCACCAAGCCTCCGTGACATATTCCTCCTCTTTTGAGGTCCATTTTCTCTCGTGCAGAATTTACCCTTGTATAGGTCTCTGAAATAATAATGTTCCTTTAAAATTGCCTTTGGCTGACTGCTCTGGGCATGAGCCCCACCACTGCAGAGCGGTGCTGAGCATCCCTCCCTCCGGCTCTACACGATCCTGCTCCAGCAGGAGCCTCGTCCCGGCTCCCGGGCGCCGTGGGGAAGGGGCATCCCTTTGCTCCGGCCACGTCCCACGGCCTCCGCAGGCCTCGTGCACCTTTTTTATTTTTTGCGTAAAGAAACTGCGGCGATGAAAGAGCAAACGTCTGGCGTCTTTCTTGCAACTTCCCAGACAGCAGCCCAAAGTCACGTTCCCGGCCAACGGGGCTGCAAAACGCCGTGTGCTGCAGCAGCCGCCACTCCTGCCGTGAGCATAAACAAACCCAGCATTAGCGCAGGTCTGTCGTCATTTCAAATAAACACAATTAGCAGCCAGACCTCCCTCTCTTGCAGGGGGCGAATGTTGGCAGCAGGATGCGGTGGTGCTACGTGCACCGCTAATAGGTCCCAATTCTGCACACACTTAAAGAGCGGCTTAACTTTAAGCACGCCGAGGTCATACAAATGTAAAGCTAAGCTCCTTTTCACATCAAAAATGTCCTACAAGTGCAAAAGACTGAATAAATTGGCTACTGCATATGTTTATCGCTGCCCTCCAAGAGGTTGGATCAAAAGGGCTGACGGGGAAGGACAGGCTCTGCGCTGCTGATTCTGCTCGCTCAGAAGCTGCAATTTCTCTTCCACGGGCAATTGTGGCATGTTCGAATGTGTTTTTATCTCCAAATCCCATTGTCCATCCCAAACTTGCCAGAGAAAGTTTTCAGGAGCGTTGGTGGGAACTGGGGTTGTTTAGTCTGGAGAAGAGGAGGCTGAGGGGAGCCCTCATATCCCCCTACAACTGCCTGACAGGAGGGGGGAGCAAGCTGGGGGTCGGCCTCTTCTCCCTGGGAACAGATGATAGGACGAGGGGAAATGGTCTGAAGTTGCACCAGGGCAGGTCTAGGTTAGACATTAGGAAAAATTTCTTCACAGAAAGGGTTGTCAGGCTCTGGAATGGGCTGCCCAGGGAGGTGGTCGAGTCCCCATCCCCAGAGGTATTTAAAAGAAGGGTAGATGAGGTGCTTAGGGACAGGGTTTAGTGGTGGGATGGCAGGGTTGGGGTAACAGTTGGACTTGATGATCTTAAAGGTCTTTTCCAACCTAAACGATTCTATGGTTCTATGGTGGAGAGCAGTTGCGTGTGCCACATTAACTGAAGTGCGGCGCAGAGAAGGGTGCCTGGGGTGCAGCTGGAGCCCAGCGTTGGGTGCAGCCTGCCAAGGCTCAGCCTGGGAATCAGCGCTTCGCACACGTGGAAGATTGAAATGAAATGAATCTGAGTGGTAACGTCAAAACTAAAGCGAGCGATTTGTTGAAATGAAATGCTTCAGAAAAAAATTATCCTCTCAAGGTCAAGATGAATGGTTCAGATTTTTTTTTCCCTGGCAATAATTTCCTACGTATTCCCACAAAATGGTTTGATTTCAGCAAGACCATGCTCTCCAATAAAAATCGCTTCCACTGAAACCCCTTCTGGCCTTCCCACTGCCAAAAATGCTTTGCCTGCAGCCAAGCTCCCTGCAGAGCTGCAAACAGGGGCAAGACCCCCAGGGCTGGGCTGCGCCTGGGGGTGCTGGCCCCGGCGCATCTTTTGGAGATGGTGCCTCTCTGCTGACCTGGGGAAGCTGGATATGGCTGCAGTTGCACCCATTTGCACCCACAGCAGCTGCTTCGGGCTCCTACCCACAGATTTGCCTTCCCGCTCTCCTCTTGCACCCACATCTCACGTGTGCACACACGCACAGACACACTGTCCTTGCCGCACCCCCCAACTGATTCTTTCTCCACCACGCACACCATCCTTCACACCCAGACGTTTTCTCTTGCCTCCGACACAGCCTGAGACAAGGGTCCATATTTTTCCCCTCCAACACAGCCCCCCCAGCATCACCCGGACCCCGCTCCCCAGTCCCTGGCTCCAGGGATGCTGCGCTCCTGACTTCAAGGGGCATCACTCCATAGCAGGTGCTTTCTGCTCCCCTTTTCATTTCTATTTCTGTGAATGTGGGGCACAAAACAGGGACAGCCCTGCCACGCAATAGGAGCAGAGGAGCATCCCTTCAAATAAGATTTAGAAAAGCAGGGTGGGAAGGGTTTCCGCACTGCACATCCATGGAAGAGAACAGCAAATCCTCTCGTTGCTTGACGGCAGATCGTGGAGGCAAGTCCTTGAGTGTGAGATACTGAGCTACCAGGGATTATACAATTCCTTTGAAAAAGGGCTTTTCTTCCAGATCCGTTTAGCAAATCTCCTGCTATTACCCACCCCAAAGCACTGGTAACACATCCAATCTCTCCTGCTTTCCGCCACGGACATACATTTTGGCTTTCACTCCAGGGCTCAGGGTGTTTTCATTGAATATTGAAAGCACGTTATTGCCTGGGACGTGGGGTGGGAGGGGATAAGGGATTGGGGGTGGGGGGTCTGTCTAAATCAAACAGCTTTTCCCACATTACCTAATGCAGGGGACTGGCCACACTGAGCCAGGTGCTCTCCCCAGAGCCCAAGCTCCCTCCCAAAACACTCAAGGTCAATTTTGGTATTTGACTGTTTCCACGTGTTTCTTTTAACGAATCCACACGAGGCTCCGGCAAGGCTGGGGCTCATCCCAGCTGGCAGCAGGGACCATCGCTGCAGCGTCACACGAGGAGCGGGGTGGGGGAATGCAGCTGGAGTTGGGATCGGGCTAGACCGAAGCCCAGCTAAGTGCAGTGTTTGGGATGAGACTCCATCAGTGTTTGACCATTTCAGCTGCCAAACCCCACACTCCCTGCATGATTTAGGAAAGTCTTGGTGTGAATGCAGGACAAAAGGTCCCTGATATTCACAGAGGTGCAGGTGGGACATTTAGTGGACGTTTCGGCTCTCCCCAGACAATCCATCAGCTGCCAAAGCAAGAATACTTCTTTCTGCTTCTCCATCGAGGGTTGGGGACTGAGCTTCATCGCTATGAGGACAACCTACAGTCAGACACCACCACATCCCGAAATCCAAGCGTACCTTTGGTGAACCAGCTGCTCTCAGCACATCCCAAAATCCAGCCAAACCCAACTGCTCTCAGCTGCCAGGAGCAGGGGACGCAGGCGATGGGGTGGGTGTAAGGAGCCTGGGAGCAGGCGGCGCGATCACCTGCGCCGGTGGGAACAGGGCCAGGAGCCGCAGCAGGAGCGGGAGCGCAGAGGAAGGAACCTTCCCATTGCCCAGGACAAAAGACCAGATGTGCACCCAGGGTAGGGAAAATCCCACCCTCCGAGAGCCAGGTCTGGCGTTTCCACTCGGAAGGGCCTCAAGGCTGTCATTGCGAGTACATTCTGCACCAGCACAGGGAAACCCCTTCTTAAACTGATTTCATTAATTCGGGACAGCTACTCGGCCACCCACTCACAGCAGGTCATGCTGACCGGCCGCACCCGGCCAGCCCCTCCACACCCGCAGATGTTCGTGTTAAGGGTGTCGCTTTTGCTTATCTCTGATATTTTTTTTTTTTCTTAAAAGCCAATAAGCAAAATAAGGCCCCTTGATGGATTTGTTTTCTTACTTTTCTTGACTATATCCTTGCTCCTGAGTTAACATCCTTCATTAGCCCTGCTCAGAAGCCTGGTGTTCAGCCTGGAGGCTGAGGGGAGCCCTTATCGCTCCCTACAACTGCCTGACAGGAGGGGGGAGCCGGGGGGGGGTGTCCACCTCTGCTCCTGGGTAACGGGTGATGGGATGAGGGGAAATGGCCTCCAGTTGTGCCAGGGCAGGTTTAGATTGGACATTAGGAAAAATTTCTTCCCCGAAAGGGCTGTCAGGCACGGGAAGGGGCTGCCCAGGGAAGGGGTTGAGTCTCCATCCCTGGAGGGATTTAAAAGCCGGGCAGACGTGGTGCTTAGGGACAGGGTTTAGTGGTGGACAGGTACGGTTGGACTTGATGATCTTAAGGGTCTTTTCCAACCAAATGATTCTATGAGTCTATGATAAGTCCAAACATCTGTGCTAATGCAGCCTTGTGGATGCCCCTGAGCGTAGCCATACAATCATTTTATCCCAAGGATCTCCGCATTAAGCCCTAGACGTTAAGTGCTAGCTTGTGCCTTAGCTAGCACATGTCTTTCAGAAAAGACCCCAGTCTTCATTTCATGGCACCAAGAATGCAAAACCCACCATTTTCCTTTGGATTTGTTCCAAAATATCGGACCCACTGTTTTTTATTTTTTTTAACAACGCAGGTGATTAATTTCCATTTTGACTTCATCTGGCTCTTGCTCCCAGCCATCCGTTTGTGTTTTTTCCCCCCTGCTAGATTACAGAACCTGCAAATGCCTGCTTTTTTCTCCCTGTGAAGGTATTTATACACTGTCATCAAGTCACCTCTCAACCTCTTTTTTTAATAATGCAAACAGATGGAGGTATTTAAGTTCTCCCCTCTGTAAGGCTGTTTCTCCAGTTCTTCAATCATTTTTGTAGCTCTTTTCAACACTCTCCAACACCCCCTCTTAAATGCAGACACCTGAACTGGGTGTAAAATTCCCAAATCCGTCTCCCCAGTCCCATAAAAAGGTAAAATCCTCTCCCCGCTCCTACTCACCAGTTCCCTTCTCACACAACCAAGAATCTCAGTCTTTTGGCTAAAATATCACACATTTGCCAGGAAGCTCCCACTGAGCTCACGTTCCGCTACGATCCCCCCTCGAGTCCTTATACAGAATGAAACCAGCCCCTTGCTAAGGCTGGAGCTCCTTCTTCCTTCCAAAGTCTTCCTCACAAAACTGCTCCAGTTTCACGTGTTTTCAGAACATAATAGTGTCTTTTGGTCTCTTCCTGTAAATGCCTGTTTTGCTAAATGCTGGGTACTGACCTATAACTTGGGAAAACAGAGATTTTTTTTTTGCATCAGATGTTACAGTTTCCTCCATTGTCCCTTTTGTCCTGTCCCCTGTCATCGCCACTCCTGGGTTTTGGTGCTCAAGGGTGGCAGACATCCATCCACCCATGGCTGGGCTCGAGTCTGAAGACCCTTGCAGAGCAGAGGATTGAACCAGCTGGCCGCAGCTGGGTCACATCCAGGTACTGTGTGAGCTGATATTACCTTGAACGTGTGCTGGGCAACACGGCGCCAGCGCTGGGGAGCTCGGCTGGCAGCCAGCACAGCCCCAGGCTCATGCCACCTCCCTGGCCGGGTTTCAAAACAGATCAGCACTGACAAAAGGGGGAGATTTTCAGCATGGGCACCCGGTGTGGGCAAGCTCTTCTGAGCAACACAGCTGTGGAGCTTCTGGAGTGGAAATATCTGAAACTTTTCTTCTCCCTTTCTTTCCCTTTCCCATACATAGTGTATGCACACACTTTTCCATCTGGGAACATCTGCCCATCAGCATCCTCTGGGCTGCAAGCAGCACGGTCACTTATAGGCGGTATCATGGGCCAGTTTTAAAGAAATCTCAATAACACACTGGGAAAAAATGCTTCTTTCTGGAGAGCTGCTAACAATTCCCCCCTCTTTAACCAGCAGGTGATTTCTCTGTGGCAAACATCGCTTTTGTGGGAAGAAGATGGTTTTTCCACTGGGAAATAGCTAAATTCCCGGGAAGCGATGCGAGGCTTGGCCTGTATCCATCCCCCTGTTGTGGATGGGCCGCGGGGTGGGCAGGGGGAGGCAGGGGAGATGGCAGCAGCCGACCGCTGCATGTCAGTGTTGCTCCACGCAGCGTGCACAGCTGTGCAACATCTGCCTCCCGCGCGGGAGCGAATCTGCTCTCATCTAAAGCGTTGCGTTACTGGGGGGATCGCGGCTCGGAGGACGATGTGGCAGCACTTCCTGGGCAGAGGGACAGCCCCGTGTGCGTGGCATGACTGGCCAGCGGTGCCTGGCTCCTGCTGAGGGCTCCGGGGGTGGGAATCTCATCCCCAGTCCTGGAGAAGGTGTCTGGCTGGCAAGCAGGTACCCAGGGGAGCATGGCCCCAGGCTGCAAGGACACATCTCACCCCTCTCCTGAGCCCCATGCAAAGCACAGAACCCCCTGAAATCCCACCATGGGCTCTTGCTCAGCACGGCTGCAAGGATAAAGGATCGCCTAACATGCCCACTCCTGGTTTCTATGGGGGCCAGGCTCAGAAGTCAAAGCCAGCATAGCCCTGGGCGTGCATGCTCCAGACATCGCCCTTGTTCCCAGTGCAGTGCTGGTGTAATCCCACCAAACAGCAGTGTCAGGACCTGCGGGTCCGCTGCTGGGCTCCCCAGGGGAGCAGCCTCCCCACGCGGCTCAGCCAATGCTCGGGGCAGAAGGGATGCCGTGCAGAGCATCCCCCTGAGGCTGTGCACAGCTGCCCATGAAAAGCCCCCAAAAGAGAGACAAAACCCCTACATGATGGGTAATTATTGCCAGAGTTATTGGTGTGGGGTACGCAAACCTCCACATCAGCCTCATGCAGCTCGTGCTGAGTTCAATAGTAACTCATGCTTTTGACTTCCCCCATCCCCTTCAGGTCCTGTTGGAGAAGAAATCTATAATCTGGGGCCTGGATTTTCCTTCTATTGCCTTGGTAACATAGTTCCTTGTTGTGTCCATCACCTCAAAGAATATATGTTAAAGGTGTGAGGAGAAAGGTGAAAAGTGACGTGGCCGCTGGAGGAAACACATTGTCCTGGGAACCCAACGCGCTTCCCACTCATGTCTGTGATCAACCACGCAGGTGGCCGGGGCGGACCCGTGGTTTCATGAAAAGGGAAACAAAAGATAACCATTTTGCTTTGATTTAGTGGCATAACAGTACTGACGGTGCCTCACGCAAGGGTAGAAGGGGAGCTGGATTTATGTAGTGGAAACTCAGCTGTCCGTGAGAGAACAACGCTCTTGTTGACTTTGGGGGCAGAGGGGGGTGTCGAATTCAAAGGCTGCAGATTCACTGGCTGCTTGCCCAAGTCCCACAAACAGCCAGGAGGGCTTGTCCAGGTGTTTCACTGGGCATGAAGTGAGTCAGTTCAGCTCAGGAGGTATGCTCCCCCTCCATTAAGAAAATCCAACGTTGGGCTCTGAAGCTCTTAGCTATCCTCTAAGGTCAGCAATGCTTCTTCATGTTTCGTTTCCTCATCTCCAATAAAGGAGGGGGTGGGAGACTTTCCAGCCTTAGGGAGAGGTCCTGAGGATTAATTTGTCAAATTTCTCAGTGGTAGCATTTCCCTAACATCTGCCCCCATGAGCTCTCCGGTGACGGCAGACCCGGCAGGTGACCGTGCAAGATAGCAGCCACCACGCCAGGGACACTGGCAAAGGGACAAGGACGTGGATTCAGGGGAATGACTGGGAGCTACCAGCTAAATAGCTTTGGGCTTTCTTGTGTGTAAATTTAGTTTAAGCATTAGAGCTTGTTATACAGCATCATTTGTTGCAAAGTACAGCAGTCGGCAGAGACGTTGCCCTAGAGAGAAGGTGTCGTGATGCCCCATCATGCTCTCAGCCACACAGGCTGTGCTCAAAGAGGGTTAATCAGCTCTTTTTTTTTCTTTCAAGCTCATTTGCTAGTGCAGTATCCACAAAACGCCGCTGTGCTCCAGGGAGATGACAGGCCAAATCCTGGCTCGCTTTGGGCCTGAACCCAACAGGGAGGAATCAGGATGGAGCCGTGAAGGCAGCAGTGAATTGTGACCCTGGCTGGGTCAGCCCAAGAGGCTCCATGACCCGCCAGGGAGGTGCTGGGGCAGATTACTCACCCCACAGGCATGCGCAAGCGGGGAAGGACGGCCGCAGAGGGCTGCGTCGCAGAGCCGGAGGCTGCAGGCGGAGGCAGGGAGAGCCCACGGAGATGCTGGGAGAGCCCCTGGAGATGCTGGGAGAGCCCACAGAGATGCTGGAGAGCCTACGGAGATGCTGGGAGAGCCCATGGAGATGCTGGGAGAGCCTACAGAGATGCTGGGAGAGCTCATGGAGATGCTGGGAGAGCCTACAGAGATGTTGGGAGAGCCCCTCAGCATGCATAGGGACCTGTGCATCACCCAGTGCGGGCAGCACCCAGCACCCCAAAGCCTCGTGAGCAACTGCGTGATGGGCAAGATCGCAGAAAATGAAGCCCTGGGTGTGTAGCCCTGCAAGCCTTCCCCACCCAGACCCTGGATGAGCTCAACCTGCATGAACCCCGCAAGCATCAGCTTTGCAGCTAGGAATTAACTTGCAGACTGCCTTACAGGTGCTAGGGAGCAAACAGGAGGCCCCAGCCTCACAGCTACTGGAGTACCGGAGTGCTTTGGAGGATCAGACCCATATTTTGGCTGCGGTTTGGCTCGCTGCACTCTCCAAGCTGGATCTGAGCTTCCCCTCCCCAGCTTTGTACTGCATGGATGTTTCTGTGAAGCCCAGAGATTTGCTCTCACACAAACTTGGGAAATGGTCCCTCAGCCAGGAAGTTATATAAAGTGCATTCCCGATGATGCACGATTTCTCTCTTGGCACCGTCATGCCTATGGAAGGAATATCCATGGTGATGGTGCCCACGGCATCTTGCCTGTAGAGCCCGCAGACAGCAGAAATGCAGCTCTGATTTAAATAGGTGCAGGTGCTTGGAAAAACCACTTAAACAGTTGTTGGTTTTTTGGACCGTGCAAGCGTGTCAAAATTAAACCATCAAAAGATCAGACATTTCACAGAAACATCATGTTAGGGACAGAAAGAGAAACACATTGCTCCCACCGAGTCACAACATCCTCTTCCCCAACTTTTAGAATGAGTTATCTTGAGTTTTTCCATTTCGAAACAATCTTTTACTATCTAATTTTAGAATATAAAATAAATCATCATGAAAACAAAAATGTTTCCAATTATTAAAATCTGTTTGACCAAGCACAAAATATTTTTTCCAGCTTAACTCTCGCGGAGAATTTTGGAAGTTTCCAATGTCTCTGTGGGCTGGAAGAAAAGTCCTCACCAGCAATCAGATATCCGACCGGCCTCCCACAGCAGACACAGAAAAGGTGCATGAACACGGCCAGGGGAGCCCAGAAATCCTCTGGGACTGCTACCAAGACCTTAACCCAAGGAGACTGAGCTGTGATGAAATTTGCCCTTGTTATGAGAATCGGCACAGGCCACATGAGTTATTTTACTCTTCAGAGCTTATGAGGCGCTGAGGTCTTGGACAGGTGGCAGCACAAGGATCATCATCAGCTGTTCACCTGGAGAGGAGGTCCTGGCTCCAAAGCGACTTTTATTGCCATAAACCACCTCCAGCACCTTGTGCTTGAAGCAAAACCTCCAAAAATGTGGTATTCCTCCTGATGCTGTCCCGAATTTCCTCTGTGACTTCCGTCAGTCATTTAATCTGGATGTCCAAGCACACGGTGAGATGGGCTGGAGGGGAGAGAAGGGAGATGATATTTCCAAAGATCAAGTGGGTGCTGTGAATCTGCTGGGGGAGTAGGCTTAGCCCCCTTTTCCAACCAAAACACTCATCAAGGTCACTACCGTGAAGAGCAGCCCCACAGTGCCAAGAACCTCGGCTTCATGGACAGGTAGCAAAACTGCACACATTTCAGCGGGAAAAAGTGCATGGCTGGTATTCCCAACATTTTTCCACTGATATTATTATTTACTTTGTGCATCCAGGTAATTAGGGCTTGCAAGGAAAAATGTGGAAGAGTCTCCCCCATCTCAGCATAGGCATAGGAAGTACACCAGGAATATATACAGGCATATGGTTTTAAAGCTAGCTTAGCTGCCAGCCCGGCGGAGCGTGCATATGGCCAAGCCACCATCAAAGGGGAGCAGAAAGGCGGCTTGTGTGCCTGGTGACCCACTTTGGCCACGAGAGCCATGAGAACAAGGTGGTATCTGATAATTTGCTGCTGCTCTGTTTTTCCACCATGCCAAGGAGCGTAAAGCACCTTCTCCTGCTTCGGCCCTTGCCCACATCGTTCAGCCGTGTCTAAGGCAAGAACGGCCCTGGCTTCTACAGAGGGCTTGTTATTGAACACCCTGAGTATAAGGCTTCTTGTGAGTTATTTGATTATTATGTTCAAGTGGTTGAGGGACTCGAGTCATTGAGTTGGGGACGGTTGAGCCATCCCAAAGGGAAGAAGGAAAGTGGGGCTTTCTCTTTTTAAAACCAGGGCTTTGTCTTTCTGCTCAATGCAAACACGGGGCTCTGCCATTGCCCTGGATCTGAGCTCCCCGGTGGGTCACAAGCTCAGATGTTGATTGCCCAAAGAACAGCAGCATCCTTTGCAAACACACAGAGCCAAAGAGAACCCCCCCCTTTCTGCAATAACAGGCTCCTTCAAGCCCCTTGGAGTACATCTATTCATTAATTCACCCAGAGCCACAGTCTAGCCGTGTGTTTCTGAGCAAATCCAACCTCCCCTGTTAGCAGTCAGCGTTTGCAGTAGTCCTTTATATATTTCCCCCTGCTATGGAGAGGATCGCATGTCGTTTCCCAGCTCTTTTGGAGCGGTCTCCCTGCGGTTACCTTCTCCTTCTCTGCCTTCCCCAGCTGCTCCTACCCCACCGCTCCCGTCCCCGTCCCCCGCACAGAGCCCTGCAGGAGCCAGGCACCAGCCAAAGAGCTCCACAGTTTTTTTCCTCAGCATCAGAAGCAGAAACTTTTGTTGTTAAACCTCTTGGGAAAAAAAAATGATGGAATCTTTATAAACGCCATAGGAGGAAAAGCCCCATTTCAAGCTCTAAGCAAAGTCAGGACAAATTATACAGACCAGCAGGAGAGGGTTACGGTCCCCAAAGGGCAAGCGAAGGGTGAAAGGCAGGGGAACACAAAGGGAAATGCTTCATTAACTTCTTCTGAGGTTATCTGCTGGGTTTTAAAGCTAGTGCCTCCTCCAAAACAGTACAATGCATCAGCTTGCAGCCCAGTTCATTACAGAGCTCTTCCGTGCAAGCAGGGACACTTCTGCTGGGGCCTCTCCTAGGGCTGTCTTTGACCAGAGCCACCTGCCACTGCCGAGCCAAGCTAACGATCTGCCCCTCTGTTATCCTTCTCATGTTTTCTGAAATACCCAGCTTTAGGATCCCATTCTCCATTATCTAGGAATAGACTGAAACTAAGCGGCTGTGGTTTATGGGGGGATATTTTTTCCCTTGAGCTTCCCGAATCCTTGAGGACTTTCAGCCAGACTGAGCCGTTCGGATGAGCGTGCCGATAAGTCTCGGCATGGCAGCATGGGAGAGGAGCGGGTTTTATGGGAACTGAGATGCCCCGGGGAATAAAACCCCCTGGACCGAGTCCCCTGGGGCTGCTGGTGGCCCCCCTCTTTGAGGAGGACAGGGTTGCACAGCATCTCTCCCACTTGGCTGCACCCAGCAGGCACCAAATATCCTGGCACAGGGTTTTGTTACGGCCCCAGGCAGCTCCTTCCTGCAGGGTCCTGTCTCAGAGCCCATTTTTTCCTTGTCTCTCAGACAGCTGCTTACATTTTTGTTTGTGTGAATAATCTCAAATATGAAGGCTTTGCTTTGCTTTTCACCCCATTAGATAATATTAATTACTGCAGGGAGCCAAGTAGCTTGGAAAAAGGGGGAAAAAAACACTCTGGAAAAGTTGCAGGCCTTGCAAGTATTTAAAGGGCCATCTGCATCTCCTCCAAAACCGTAAAGACAAACGAGAGCAGCAGTAGCACATATTTACTCAGTAGACATCATGGCAACGTTTGTGCTCCTGTCTCAGCCAAGAACTAGCACCAAAAATGTAAGGCTCGCTATTCTTCAAGCCCTCCTCTCCGTTGGGAATGTAGCAGTGAGGTTGTTTGGATGCATGGCAGAACCGACCCCTGGAAGGAGTCACCTGGATTTTGGGGCCAAATACCAGCTCTGGCCTCTGCCTCCTCCCTCCACATGCATCTCACCTTGTGGCTTCCCCTTTAGAGCTGCTGCACGTCTTCTCCTAGAAGGTTTTCCAGCAGCATTCCGGGTCAGCTGGCCATGGGAAAGACGCTTGTCTCGGGTGAACTAGCAGTATCCCCTGGTGGGTAGGGATGCAAACAGAAATGCAGGTTTCTGATCCTTACCTACTGCCCCATACACACATATTCCCTTCTGTGCATCTCTCGTTGCGGATTTAGGTACTGTCCCCGAGAGGAACATCTCCTCGCATCATATCTGGACACAAATATTTGTTAGGCATTATAAGGAAAGACTGAAATCCATTTTAACATGTGCAATGAGACAAGCTGTTTAAGAACAATAATAAATAACAAGAAGTTTCTTAATAATTTATCCATTTCAAGCAAACAGCTTCTCCAGGCAGGGATTCCTGCCTACTGCCCCTCTTTGATATTAAGCAGGGCTAGTTAGGCCTGTCGCTGATTTTTCATTTGGGTACCAGCCAGCAAAGCTTCCAGGTGGATGATGCTGATTTACAGCCTCTCCACGTTTGCTGCTATATTTACACTGGGTTGGGTTTTTGGTTTGTTTTTTTTTTTTTGTGAATTACTTTTCAGGGCAGTCATTGGTTTTGAAATATAGGAAGGCAACAGCAGCAGTCAGAGGAAACCTAAAGTGAAATTCAGTCACAAATCTTGTACGGGGCTGCCTTGGGAAGTCGTGCCTATTACTGGCATGCTTTTCACCAGAGATATTGTATTGCTATAAATGTCAGACATTTGAAGAACCATACTATCTATTAGCATGTAAAAGAGGATCATTGTCTGCAAGTTACCAGGTTCAAAGGCAGCACTGTGCTTGGCAAATGGCTGTCTGCAGCTCCCAGCAAACAGCTCCCAGTGCCCTGCTCCGGGAGCTGACGGCACCCAGTATGTGGAGCAGAGGTTCCCACCCAGCCGAAAGCACAGTGCTCAACAAAAAGAGAAAATTAGGCAGGAAAGCTGTAAAAATGTCTTTGATACCTTTTTGTTATTTTTTTAAGTTACTACTAACTTTGTCTTTTAAAGTAACCTCGGCTTCTAGACCTATTCTTCTGTACTGAAAGTACAAAAGTACGAAAATGAGAGACACCTTCAAAACAGAACCGAAATCATCTGCTGCACAGAGCGAGCTCTGCTCGGTCCCTGGGACAGAGCCAGTTTGAACCACCTGAGCATCTGGCCATCGACTTGAGGGGAATGGTGCTCTCACAGCCCAGATGTGCTCCTTCTGGCAGGTGGTAGATCGCTTCCAGCTGCTTCTCCAGCAGCGACTCGTAGCTGCTTCCCATCCCCAGCAGCTCCCAGGCCATTGGGGTGGGGTGAAGCAGAGCTCGAGGTGCTGCTGTTGTACTGCAGAGCACTGTGTACATAGTGCTCAACCCCTACAGCCTTGCTGTCACCCATTAAGCTCAAAGCATTTATTAAAGAGGTGCTTTGTCTTGCGGAGAGAAGGCTCCCTTTTCCTGATCCAGTAACTCCACAAGATCTCGGCTCCGTGGGCACCGCTACTCTTGGGCCACCCAACTCCCTGTCCCTTCCTGCAGCCCCGCTCCGCCTCGGCTCCCATCTGCTTCTTCCCACTTGATCCATTCGACGGAGGGAGTGTCTGTGGGTGTTGTGCCTACACTTCAGATTTGAAATTTGAATGTAAGATTCATGAAGTGAATCTAAAAGCCTTGCTGTGCGAGGCATGACAGTAAGCACCAGCACCCAGTGTAGCAGCTGGATGCCTTGGGTGGGAGCAGATGGCCCAGGAGAAATCACAGGAATTTCTGCCAACTCTGGCCATGCTCCTGTTGGAAACAAGTAATTGTGGGGAAGGATATATGGATGGGTACAAAACAAGGCCTATACTCAGTGATTTACCCAAACAATCACGGCAGCACAGATGCCCCACAGAGCTGCACTGGCCCCTCTCTGCTCCTCGCAGCAAAGCACATGGATTTGGGTAGAGCATGGTTCCAACGCGGGCAGCAAAGCTCGTGCCTGTGAGCATCTGGATTAGAAAAGAGCAATAACCCCAGCGCCTTCACAGCAATAGGATCTGATGGAGAGGAACTGAACCGGCTTTGAGGCAGGGACTTGGGGGAAGCCAACACAGAGCAGGTGGTTAGAAACTGCCTTAACAACCCCGTTAACAAGCACCGCAGATTAGACCAAACAACGGCTCATCAGCATTCAGTCCAAAGGCCACAGGCTGCAAAGGGAAGAGAACAGAGGAACAACAAGAAGGAGGGGAGATGAAAAGAAAGCAGAGCTGGGAATTGGTTTTAATAATATTGTTTCCTAATTACAGCACGGCACAGGGAGCAGATGCAGTCTGCTTTGACGTTTACAATTCAACAAAGGACGTGCCGAAAACACGGCGAGCAAACTGCTAACACGAGGGAGACGGCGGCAGCGCCTGCGGCGGCAGCGGTGGTGCAGCGTGGGGGGAGCAGGCGTCCGAGCATCCAGCTCGGGGCTCGCGTCGCCTCGTATTGCTGCCACCCAGCACTCTGCTGGTGTTTCTTTTGAGGTTATAAAAAGGAATTTAAGGGCTTCTCCTGACCTCGGCCAGGAGGTGTGTTGGTGAGGTTTGCAGGGAAGAGGTAACACCTTCCTCGGAGCAGCTCATGTACAGGGTGAGCACCTGGTGTGGAGAGACACGTTTCCCCAGGAGCTCCGTGCCATGGGAATGGGAATACCTTTTCATCCATGGCAGATCCATCCTCGCAGCCTAGCGGGAACCTGTTGCTTTCCTCATTACGTCCTGAAACATTTGTGACGGGAATTCAGTATCATGATGCCAATATGAGAAGCCAAAATGATTTATTGCACAACCCAGCAGCACAGCTGGGGCTGTGGGGCAGATCCCTGAGCCTGCCCCTTGTGCTGACCCCACAGCAAACTGGGCAAGGATGGGCAGGAATGGGGCCAGTCCGCACCTTCCCCAGCACGCGGGGGAGCCCAGGGCCCGTTCCTCTGAGCAGCGTGTGTATAGGAAGAAGACTTCAAACTCCCGAAAAACTTTCCTCCAGCTTGGCACGGCGTCTGTAAGCCCCCTACGCTCATTCGAGCCGTGCGCAGAAATCCACAGGATGGGGAACACTAATGCATGTCTTGGTCCCAGTCCAAAATAAACGCTGGCTATAATAACCCTCATGGGAAAGCCAAACAGAGGACCCCTTTGTTAGGGACAACTCGGCATGTTACGCTTCATTTGGGCCAACAGCACTTCCAGCACGAGGCTCGGGGCACCATCTGCTTGATGTGGGCAAGGTAGGCTCAGGCCAGAAACCAGAGGAAAAGGGGAATCTCGGGACAGGGAGCTTCGGATGATGCCTCTTGCATCAGCCTGGCCCGTAAAGACTCCAAAAAGCTTGGAAGAAGAGGTACTGGCAGGTATGTTGGGCCCATTGGGGTCTCTGCTGGAGGTAATGGTTTCTAACAGGGCAGAGAGCAGCGGTGGGGTCTCCTGGCCCACTCCCCTTTTGTGGACATGTATGAAGAGGTCCTGATTCAGGATCCCCCAGCTCTGGCTAGCTCCTGCTTGGTTCCCTTCAAAAACAGCAATAGAGGAACAACAGCATTGGATGAGACCCTGTGGCTCTGTGCTAAGGCTGGCACAAACTCTGGTCATTTGTGGAAGCTTCTTTACTGGTATAAACATGATGAAATGGCGAAGGTCTGCCCAGACCTGAAGGGGACAGGAGGGAGGGGTGGCCTGCAGGCTGCTGCCTCAGCTCCAGCAAGAGTCAGCAGATGCAAGATGGTAACAGACCTGTGCCCCACATCCTGCGCCTGCAGAGGGGCTGATGAGTGGGTCCAGCCCCAGCTGGGGCATCGTCTGCCTGATGGAAAGGGGCTGTACTGGGGTGGGAGGGGCTCCAGGGGGCAGGGAGATATCTCCGCCATGGACATGGGCTGCTCTTCTCTAAGGTGTGTGCTAGGTCAAGGATGTTCTTGCTGTCCCTGCTGCCAGGTAGGGTCATGCAGTTGGGGTGGAACGAGGTCTGCGTGTTGTGGGAAGTGGTTGTGTTTGAGCGAGTGTGATGCAGGGGCTGGTGGGGTGAGGAAAGGCTGCTGTCCCCAGCCTGGGGGACGTGGTAACGCATCTCCGGTGGCTTCACTGAGCATGAGCTGCCCAGGAGATACCAGCCAACACACAACAACAGGCTGGTCCTGAGTGCTTCATCCCAGTGCCTGGTGGGCTGAGGCAGAGAGAACCCTGCATGCTCCATGTACCTGCCTGGCTTGGCTGTGTTTTGCTGCCTGAAACCCAGGAGGGTACCTGGGGGGGTTAATCACTGTGTAAAGTCAGAAACAGCCTTTCTGGAGCAGGTTCCTGACAGTGGCAGCTTATGGGCTTCTGGGGAGTGGTCTCTGGCTCCTGCCCCCCCTAAGTGCCCACAAGAAGGTGGCAGTGGTCCTGGGGGCCAGCTGGCCCAGGAGCAAATAGCCATGGTGGGCACCCCACGTAGTACCATGTCTATGGTATCTGTCTGCTATGGGTTGGACTCGGATGTGCTGGAAAAAGCCTTGTTGACTTAAAAGATAAAAGGAGGGGACACGAAGTACAGAGGGAGTGACTGTGATGGGCCCGTGGCTCGAGCTCCTGCAGGGTTAATGTTGTTCCTCTGCTCAGAGGTGAGGTTCCTGGTGTTACCAAAGTGGAAACCCAGCTACGTTTCAATCCCACAGGGGAAAAGCAATAAGAGGTTTGTTCTTCTGACAGCTCACTGATGATGTATGGTCATCTGGCAAAGCGATTTTATTTTTTTTCCCCCTCTTATGTTTGCTGTGGATGGGGGGGCGGGAGGGGGGGTGTCCTGCTTCTCCCCTCTGCAGCCCTGGTAGCTGTGAGAGGAGAGAGATTTCGGCAGGGGGCTCAGGCTTATGGCACTCCGCTGTCTTCACTGGCATACATGAAAATTGCATTGGTTTCTCAATGGTATTTAGAAAGCTAAATCATGTTGTTCAGTACTGAAGTCGTGGCTCAGAAAGGATGTAATGCTTACATCAGTTTGGGGGATGAAAAGAAAAAGAGGAGGGAGAGAGAGGTTACTGCTGTTTTCTGGAGCTGGCACGTAACAAGCCAGCTGTGAGGAGCCGTAGGAAATTTGTACATAGCTCTGGGATGTGAATGGTGCACGTGAGGTTTGGGGCTCAGGCCCTGAAATTGCAGCTTCCCAGCAGCTGATCTGAGCAGCGGGGAAGTGTTTGGTGTCGCGGGTGTGTTGTGCTCCCCGGTGGCCCTTGGGAATGGGGAGTTTTGGTTCCTTTATGCTTGTAAAATGCTCTGCTAGCCTGGAAAGGAAGCATTAGAGATGTGCAACTAATTAATTACTAATTAGTTGGTAGAATATTCACATGATATAGCCAGAGGCTAAGCAGTTCCTGCAGAGATCGTGGAGAGTGCTGTAATGGGGGCCTGGTGGGTGCTGCAAAGTCGCCGTGCCCGAAGCAGCAGGAGTCATGGCAATAGGAAATACCTGGGGGGAAAAAAAGAGGTGTTTGGGGAGCTGGAGGGTAGAACAGATGCTGCTGGGAATGAGGGGATGGCAGCCCTCGACACCTTTTGGGTGGATGAGAGCAGTTAGAAATGGGATCAAAGCCTCTCTTGTGGGCATCCTGAATCCTTGGGTGAGGGTCAAATTTTCCTGGGGCGGGGGGGGCAGGGGCATTAAACAGAGCCCCCATGGCTGCTGCAATGGGGGGGAGGGGAGGGGTCCTCCACAGCTGTGCGTGATGATTAGAGGTGAATTGCCCCCAGCTGGCTGGAGCTGGGTCCTCACCGCTGTTTCTGAGATGTGTCCTGGGGAGGTCGGCTCCTCTGGCAGCCCAGCTCCAGCCCTTGCCTCCCCACAGCAGGGCTGTCTGGGGTAAGCATGGGGGTATTTTTTGCTTTGTAAACCAGTATGGGGGTGCCCTGGCTGGGGTGAGACTGGGGAGGCATGCACTGCACCAGTACAGGCACTGCCCTGAAAGCAGGGGGGTAACCAGGGGCTCAAGCTAACAGGTCCTGGGTGGGGAAGGGGCAGAGGTGCAGCGGGTGGCTGGAGCATCCTACTGCCCGGGCTGAGGGATTTGCTATGGGGTTGTAGGGAGTTTGCTTCCCCTGGGGGAATGCCCATCCCTGTTTACACCTCTGAGACTGGGTGGGTGGTTGTTGGTGCCACTAAGGGTAGCGATGGTTCCTCTGTCACCTTCACCCATCTCTGTTACCTGTATCTCTGTGCTCATTAAGGTGCAGAGTTTCCCTGAGTTTGCTTTATTTATAAAAATCCTTGCTATGAATGAGCTGTCAGACATTAAGTTAAATTGATGACAAATTGGGAACACCTCAAGTTTACATCTTTACCACCAAACTTCCTTTTCCTCTCCACCCTCCATGCTGGCCCCTCGGCCATGCTGGCACTGGCGGCTGCGGGGCTGCCCCGTGGTGGGGGCTGAGCAATGCTTTTCCACCGGTTATTTTAAAACCCCATGGCTCCTGGCCTGGTTGTTGGAGGAGGATGGAGGGGATGGCCAGGGTCCCAGGCAGCAGCTGACACAGCTCCTGTTTAACAGAAATCACCTTCCAGATGGGCTTTTGGCTCTGGTTTAACTACATCAGTCCTGAAAAACATATACCAGTGAAACATGCCCAGCTCTTGCTTTTTCAAGCCATTTGGTTGCCCTCTGAGTTGCTTGGGACTCGAGGGATGTCCTCAGTGTCTGAAACAGCAAGAAAAGGTATTGCATAAATGCAGAGAGGGTTAATGCTCCTGGGCTGAGGTTGAGTTGAGGCTGAGGCTGCTCACCTCAACCCAAACCAGGAGATCTTCCTGCTGGGAGCGGAGCGATGCAGCTTCTTCAGTGTCAACATGGGAAAGCGATAAGGGGAGGCCCTCTTCCCATCCAGCTAATGATCTGTGGTAATGAGAACTTGGCCTCAGACCACTCTCTGGGCTGAGAGCGGAGGCAGGAATTAAAGCGTCCGGGCTCTGGGCAGCTCTTGCGGCTGGGTGGTCCTGCTCCAGCAGGGAGTGCGTGCTGGCGGTGCTGAGCCTGCTCCAGCATGAGCATGGATGAGGAGGGAGGGGGGATTTTGGAGTGAAATAAGGGGCCCTCTTGGGTGGGCTGAGGCAGTTGGGACCAAGCCCTCCGGCTGGAGGGTGGCACATGGGGGGAGCTGGGAGCAGTGCTGCGTGTGGCTGGTGGGCAGCTCATGCTGCTGCTCCCCGAGGCCGGCTGGTCCCCAGCAGGCATACCTGCTCTGTGGGCTTTTCCTTTGTTTTGCTTTGTAGAATTCCAGTTTGCCATTTTTCTAGTGAGGCTCTTTAGCTGTGGTGGATGTAAATGTCAGGAAGGTCCCTGCAGGCGCAGGAGCCAGGAGAAATGTGTCCCTGCAGGAACCACCTTCCCATGGCAGCATCAGCTCAGCCTGGGGGTGCTGGTGGCTCCTGAAAGCTGCCACATTCCTGGCAGGGGATGCAAGGAACCAATTAATGTTGGTTGTTTTTTCATTTGTTCCCAGCTCCGGCTAACATATCAGTGGATAAGTAAGGGTGTAAAGAGGCCTTGCCCATTGCCTCCTGCCCGTACAGGTAAAGGAGAGTGCTGAGCCTGGGTGATGCCTGGGGCATGTTGAAGCCCCATCAATAGGCTCAGTGAGGTTTAGGGAATGAAGCTCCAGTCTAAACATATGCATGACTGATCATGGGGTCTTGTTTGGTTGATTTGGTTGTTTGGGTGAAGCTCAGAAGAGTGACCAGTGTTCTCCTGCTGGGAGCTTAGTGCTGCATAGGCAAGAGAAGCTGGTGGGTGGATCTGTCTATCTCCAGAGGTAGCTGCCTGCTGACATTTAGTTTGTTATGGCACATCACATGCATCTCTACAGACCTATTGTATCTCCTCCTGCATGATCAGAGAGGACAGTGCCCAAATCTGGGGAGCAAGAAATGCCCCGAGGGGGTTGGACCAGTGTCCCCAGCAGTAACAGCAGGAGATGCTGCTTGGGGAGATCGTTTAAGGAAATAGCATGTGAGCTGATAATCTCCCTTAGCAAACCGCCAGTGGGCTTCTCTAACTTGCAGAAGACAAGTGGCATCCCCCAGCAGATGAGGCACACACAGGTTTTCTCTGTGCTTTTACCCTGTGCACTGGAGATGGCAGCAGATCACTCCTGGCTCCCATGCACCTCGGGCATTTAAATGTGCTATTTCTCTCTCCCTGTCTGAGGCTGCTAGAAAGTTGCAGTATTGATGGCTTTTTGAAGTATTTGGTGTGCTTGTGATGTGCTGGTCAAAATATGGGTTGGCTCTTATGTCTCAACCATTCATCAAATTGTGTTTCCATTGATTTTCCTGGGATTGTTGTTTTTCTGAAATTCTAAGTCTCATGAAAGAACTCAAAGCTGGAGGCAGCTATTAAATCATCTGGTCTTGCCTACTGTATAACGCAGGTCCTTTGGACCCTGTACTGAGCTGGCATTTGACTAAAGAAGATTTCTCTTTGCTTGCCTAGAGGCTGTGCTATTTTGGGGAATGGAAAGCTACCTGGTGCCTTCCCCGTAGGGTTGGTTTGTTTGTGTCTCTCACTAAATTGTGACCAACTGGAATGTGCAGCCTTTTTGGTTTTTAATCCTGTGTTTCTTGGTTGGGTTGGTGGGTGCTCACAGCAGATACTTGAGTGAAAATCTTCTGGCCCTTAATGGGACCAGTGACAGGCAGGAACGAAGGGGTCAGGTGTGGGATGTCCTCAGGGACATGCAGAACCTCCCTGAAGGTTGTCCAACTCAGTGGTGTGACTGTGCAAGTCCAAGCATGTCCTGCTTCACCTGCTTGGGTCGTTAGGTTCCCAGAGTGATTATAGGTTTCTAGAGAAAGTTGAAGAGGTGCTGTGAGCTGCAGACAGATGCACAGACTTGCTTCAAAGCCTTGCAAGCAAGAGTGTTGCAGGATGTGAAGCTCTAAAGATGTGGTCTCCGTGTGATTTTCCCTACCTCAGTGAGTGTTCTGAGGTGTAAATACAAGTATTTAAGCAGCAAAACATCATGACATCATGGCATTGTACCAAGGGAGGGGTGGCTGCAAATGTGCCTGTTCTCGTATGGTTTCTCTAAACATCTGCTGGAGACAGGGTGCTGAATTGGAGACTTCTTTGATCCAGCTTTTGAGATTGTGCTGCAGTGAGCGATCACAGCTGCAAGCTGGCAGCCTGTCTGGCCCAACACTGGAGAAAACATCCCCTGGAAGCACCTATACATTCGAGATGACCTATTCAATGTGATACGCTGATTGCAGTGGTAGATCTCCTAGGAGGAGCTCAGGAGACCCCAGGCTCGGTGGACCCAGCGTCTACCATCTCCTGTAGAGATGTATTTAACTCACTTGCAGGCAGTGCTGTGAATTAAACTGCCTGCCTAAAAGACAGATCTGGGGGGGTCCAACAGCCGCTGACATTATCGATCTCCCACCCTGGTACGCTCACACCACTGAGCGAAGAGAATAGCCCAATAAAAGATGAAGCGTCTTTGTAACTTGAAATGATAAAAGTGAAAACAAGTGATCTTTCTTTGTGGTACAGCTTTCCTTTTTAGTTTGAAAGGATCTAGTGTTTTATAGGGCTTATTTGTGGAGGGACAAGAATAACTTTTTGGTTCAGTTCTTGGCTAAAGCAGAGTTTGTTTTGATTTGTAGTTTTTTTAAAACAAACTTTTAAATAGTTTTTGGCTTGAGTTTTTATTGGAAATCCAATCCCCTTACACACAGATTTTTAATTGTTTCTATGAAAAACAGCATTGAGTGGAAGAATGTTGTTCTAAGCTGCAGAATGTGCACAGCCGATTTCAGCTGCCGATCCATGCACCGCTTCAAAGTGGTCTGAGAAGGTAACTAAAGAAAAGGAATTGATGTCAGTAGGTCTGAATGCATGATGGGGAGATCTGTGCTTCTAGCATGGGGGGGGGGGGGAAGGGGGAAAACAAATGTTGAAATCTGCTGCAATGTCTCACTTGAGCTGCACCGCAAGAGGGCAACCCGAGGCCACGAATCCTCTGCTCAGGCCTGGAGAAGCTGGTGGGAGCACCAGGAAAGGGTGACATGGTGGAAAATGCAGCCACCACCTCTCTGGTGCAAGCGGGACCTGCTAGAGGGGAGGTGGCTGTGGCAGGGTGCTTTGGGGGTGTCTGCATGACTGCATGCAGTGGAGCTAATTGCAGGTGGTTTTCTCAATGGGGAGCAATGTGTTGGCATTTGTTAAATTCCTGCCGGATGCTTCTGTGCCTTGTGGGTCAAGGCAGAGGTTGCTGCTATCAGTCCTGGTTAGTGCTGTGGGACTCTGTCCTGTTTGTTAATGCCTGCCAAGATCCAAAGCAGCAAAGTGGCTGAAAGTAAAGGGGTGAAATGCATTTCCTAGCAGAACTCACTCGATGTTTCTGTGCAGCCAGGACATTTTACCCTGTCCCCTGCAGAACAGCCATGAAGGCTCCAGTCCGGGCACACAAGGCAGTGATACGGGGCCCTGGCCAGCCTACAGCCCACCTTGCCCAAATCACATTGCAGCAAGGGAAAATGCAGTTGGGGATTTGGTAAAAGCCCTCTCTGCAAAGGGTGGCCAAACACCAGAGCGAAGCCTGGGGATGCAGTGGAGCATCCCAGGCTGTTTGATGCTGTGCAGAGCCAGATGCCATGCTCTGCTGTCTGGGTGGCAGCTTCACGGCACCCTCCTCCTCCTGCGCTTGGAGGGCAGGGGATGCCATGTGAATGCAGCAGAATATCAAGCTGAAATCAAGAGTAAAGAAATAATTCGTAGCTTACCACTGGCAATGTGAGTGGAAATGGCCCTGTGGAACCAGACAATGGTTTTAAAACTCTTCTGACGTTGGAAACATCACTGTGGCAATGGGTGGAGTAGGCTGAAAATGCCTTAAAACTGGTTTAAAATGGCCAGTTTTTCAGAGAGGGCTTTGGAAAAAAGTGTGTCCACTTGCAGAGGGATGAGAGATCCCTGCCCAACAGCCATACTCCTGGCTGGGAAGGGGATTCCCGACCGGGAGGCGATTGCTGCCCGGCAGCCCCGGTCATGCTGAGCTGAGCTGTGCCAGGGCTCCTGCGTTCACAACCTGACTCAGAACAAGGGCTCGTTTAAACAGTAGCAGGAGCTCAATTAAAATGGAGACGCTCTCAATTTAAAAGGAAAAACAACCCGTGATGAGTTAAAGAACTGACTCAGGCCAGCAAAGGCCAGTCCTGAAATAGACCTCGAACAGGGCTTGTTGAAAATGCTTCCATCAGAACAGTTTCCTGATGGAGAATTTGGCATTTCTACTCAAAGAAATCTTTCAAGAAAAGCATCTGCTTCTGTGGAAAATTTCATCTTTTTGGGTTGGAAAAACGGAGCATGTGAAAACTGAAATCTTTCAGTCCAGCACTGCGTCGTGCCAGTTTTCAGGCAGACTCCACCTCTGTGTTGAGCTTCACTTCTCATTCCTGTGGTCCCCCACTTGTATTTGCAGGAGGGGAACCCCCTCTAATTATTAAATCTACCCCTCCCCATCTCCCTGCTTTCCCTAGCAACTGTCCCACACACCGCTGAAGCCCCCCCCTTGGTGGGGAGGGCTGTAAGGTCAGCTTCTGGAGCAGTATTTCTGGTAGCTCCCCTGGGACACCAAATGCTCTCCACCGCCTCCACGCCCTGTCCCTTCTGACATGGGCTTCTGGGAAACCCATCTCCATCCAATGCTGATGTTTCGTATATCCTGGGAGGTGGCTGTGACTGGACAGCCAGGAAAGACAACTCATTCTGCTGGGTTTATTTGTGACTTTACTGAATTATTTTGCGGCAAATGGTTTGCTCTCCAGGTGTTTCTGTATTTCCTTGCTGCCTCCTTCCTCATTTCTGTTCCTATCCCTTAGCACCCAACTTCTGATGGAAATCCACCATATCAGATGGAGAAGTTGCCTACCCAGGTCCGTGCAACAGGGTCAGAGTTAGTCCTGGGACCAGTTTGTTGACTCAGGATGTGTTGCCCTGTAAAGCAAGCGTTGTTGGACTTTACCATGCCTTCCTTCAGCAGCAGTGAGCACTTAATCTTCAAAAAAAATACTCAAGGAAATGGGAAGGTGTGTGAGGGAGCAGCATTACTGGGTAAGAGACCAGGGTGGGACGTGAGCTTGGCTGCTGAGGAGGGCTCAGAAGAGGCCTCTGCATGATGAGGAATAACCCTTCCAGTTACAGTGCCTAGGATAAACATGATGAAAGGGAAGGAGATTGGTGTGCATGTGTTTGAGATAGAAATAAACAGTATAAAGCACATAAATGGTCTAAAAACTGTTAATTGTGCAACTGTCCTCCATAGCAAGCCTTGCTGCCCCACTACTGAAAGCTGAGGCTGCTTCTGCAGGCAAGGTGTTGAGCTCCAGCAGTGCGCCGGTTTGCTGTGTTTGGCAGTTCCTGTGTTTCCCAATCTTTGACTGGTATGTTGAGCTGGAAAAACCATAGGGCATGGGGTGTTTTGTTTTTAATGGCAGTTCTGCTTCTGTACTCCACTGGGCCCATGAAGAGGAAGCAGTCTTAAAGGTGTTAGAGGCCCAGAAGACAGTCTGGGTGTCAGAGAAGTGTTGGTGTAAGGTTTGGGTAGGGTTGGTTTGCGTTTCTGCCACAATTCTCCCAGTCTGTACAAAGACCAAACTCTGTGTTTAAAAAAAAAAAAAAAGATGCTGGTGGCTTTGAATTCTCATTCCAGTTCTCAGTGTCCCTTCTGCCTGTTGTTCCCCTCCCAGTCATCGACGTGGGCAGATGATGCTCATCTGATGGTGCTAGGATGTGCCATGTGCCTAAGACTATGCAATGCTTTGAGGTCCTTGGGCAGAGGGACCTGCAGAAATGTTGAAAAGAAATAATCATACGGCAGGATAGTCATGATAATGTGGAATAACCCAGGTCTGAAACATTAATCTGATACCGAAGTGCTTCTGTCCCATTTTTTTAAACATTGCCTTCAACACTTTTCCAAGGCTGGAAAAACTAGAGGGCACATGCAAAGACAGATACTTACATTTACACTTAAGCGCCTGGACTTGAAAATAGTGGGGGAAATGTCTTAGTACGTTTTGCTGAGTCCCCATCAGCAGGGGGCTGGCGGAGGCTCCCGCAGTCAGCAGAGGGAGTGCCTCACGTTTGTGTCCCATCACCTGGAGAGCTGTGGCGAGAGAATTGCTTTAATTCCCAACAGCCCTATGCATGCAAAAAAGCGTCATAGAAAGGGGGTTCTGTGCGCGTATGTGGTTCTTCGAAGCCCGGGCATTGTTGTGAGATGGGTTCACTGCTGATGTGGGCGAGAGGTTGAGCTGAAAAACCTGCTTGGACCCGGGGGCGAATGTGTTTTCCCCACGTGAACTTTATGAAAGGACTTCTCAGTCCATTTAAGAAAACAAAAAAAGTGTTAGGAGCAGAGGCTTGGCCAAAGCTTGGGGTCCCTGTGTGGAGACTGGAGGGAACAGAAAAGCCTCAGTGGAGAGCATTTTCTGAAAAAACAACCCAGGTACAGGCCAGGCTTGTGTTTCTGTGCTAGTGCAGGGTCTATTTACCAACCTTCCTCCACCCGTAGAGAAGCAGGGAGGTGTTTTAAAGAGAAAATAGGAGAGAGCCCTCTGTCCCAAAGGCTGGCATGTCCCGTTTCTGGAGTTTTGGGCTATAAAGGCTTGTTAAAGCACAGGCACAGTGCTGGCCCCATCAAGGCTTGTGTGACAGCTGCCGGTTGGAGCCAGCGCTGGCCTCAGGGCAGGGGCAGCAGTGATGGAGAGCCCTGCGAGCATCCCCACTGTCCCCATAGGGCGGCCCATGCCCCTTTGCAGGAGCCGAGGGGGCTTCCCTCTCATCCCCCTAGTGTGGACCTGGGTCTATATTATGACAAAGCCGTTCAATCAGTTGTATTTATGTGCCAAATTTCCCCGTAGCTCTTGGGAATAGGTGTGCTATTGTCAAAAACAGCCTCTTCTGGGTGGCCAAAGCATCTTCTAACACGGGGGAATTACTGATTCTTTCTCTGCTGCCAGGATTTTTGAGAAATGAAACAGAGGCAAGAGGTACCAGCTTAACAAACTGATAAATGTCCCAGTTGACTTTATTTGCATTTGCTTCTTGCAGCCTCAGAGCATGGATTCCCCCGCCCCGCAGCCCGAGCACAGCAGTCCCGAGGTCAGGCTCTGTCGTGCTGGGGGCCGTGCTCCCCTTGACAATCTGCAGCATACAAAGGGCTGATGAGAAAGGGATTCAGGCCAGTGTATTGGCATTCGTGTGTGGTGGTTGTATTAAAAGTACTTGCTGTCAGCCTAGCCATCACTTATAATTGGCTTTTATTTTTCCGTGCGCCTCCTGGCAACAGCAGCTCTTCCCAGGCTGCTAGCAGTGTGCTGGGCCTGGGAAGGCTGCTCTGTGCATGAGAGGTATGTGGAAATGGTCAGAACTGGCTCGGAAGGGGAACGTGGCCCCTTCCTGCCTTTCTCTAAGTTTGCCAGAGCATCCCATCAGAAGCGTTTTCCCTCTGCAGGCTTGCTGTCAAGCATTGGCAAAGGCCACCTATGTTATGGCTGGGTGGCTTTTGATTGACTGGGGAAAGTGCGTCAAGTTTGGGGTGGGCCAGTTTGCAATCACTTGGTTATGGTGCAAGAACCAAGGTATTGTGCAAACACTTGGTTATTTTGGGGAAGGTGAAGAGAGGCTGGGTTTCACTGCAGTGCTGCATGGCCATGCTGACCAGGGGAGCACCAGAGAAGAGTGCTCAACATGATGCTTTATGCCTGGAATTAGCTTTTTTGTTATGGTGGTGTTCTGCTTTCTATATAGCTGCGATGCATAAAAATGCATGGAGAATAGGTGAGTTCAGAGCACATTATAGTAATGATACTGTAAGATGCAGATGGGTTTGGAAGAATCTCTTACAGCTGCAATCTTAAATGCTGGAAGTATGGATCCCTTTGGCTCGGGGCAGTGAGCAGCACGAGGGGGTCGCTTGGCCACCCAACAGTGGATGCCACTGATTTGCAAAGTGAGAGTTATGTGACCTGGGCCAGCTATGTGTTTTCTGTTTTGCAGAGATACACTAAGTTTTGGGATATGCTAAGACACAATCTTCTACAAGTTCTGAGTCACGGTAAATAAACTTATTTTCTTAATCTCACCCCTAATACTGGGGCACCTAAAGTTGCACAGACTTGAAAGTCAGACCAAGATTTCCTTGAAATAATCCCCATAAGCATTTGAGATGTCACTGTTGTCTAGTCTGTGTATCCTAGACATTACCAGTTCCATCTGATTGCATTTTTGTGTTTGCAAATAGAATAATCTAATGACCTAATTTCTGAAGGAGGCCTGTTATTTATTAACCGTGATGTAAATTCTACCAGCATCAGAATAACGAACATCGGGGTTTTGAATTTCTGCTATTTTTAAAGATCCAAATCTCCAGGGCAATTAATCATTTCTCTGACATATTGAATTCAGTCATGTGTTATAGCAACAAAACCTCATATGGGCAGTTTATGATGCAACATTAACTTGTCAGCAAGAAGGACAATTCATGACTGTCTATGAGTAGCAAGTGGCAGGCATTTGGACAACTGTCCCATAGTTTTGCAAGCATCAGCAAATTTTGTTGGCAAAGCCTATGTAGGCAGAGCATAATATACGCTTTTGCTCATATATATTAAAAAAACAACAAAAAATATAATCCCCTGCCAGGAGTTTCCACTTATTTTCCATAACGAGAGCTGGAGGGTCTGTAAAAGTTGGCCTCATAAAAAGAAATTGCATCGGATGAATTTTTCCTTTACAAGGAAGATGGAAGAAATTTGAGTTTGTTTGGATGCACAAGTCTTCCTAAACCATAGTTTATCAGCTATGCTTGTGCAGTCTTCCCAAACTATAATTTATCATCCACGTAAGTGCAGTGAGGAGGCCTCTCGATTACGGACAGGGACTGCCTGAACAAGGCGATGGTGTCTGCCGTCAGAGTACACGGTAAGGGCATGGGAGCGCCAAGAACTGTGCGCCAGAGCGAACTGTGCACTTTCAGAAGAAGCAATGGCCTTAAGCACACCAGAAGCCTGGCTTTTTCAGGGAGAGAGCTGAGATATCAGAGGGAAAAGCTGCAAAAGCTTTGAGGGAGGAGAGGGGGATGCTTTGCTGTTGCTTATGGTGGAGCTCTGGAAGGGTCCTTGAGAGCACAGGGAAGCAGCTTTGCTTTGGTACAGTAGAGAAAATAAAAAGATAAATGCAAAAGGAGGAATTACATAGGGGAAAGGCAAACACATTAAGAGCAATCTTTACGGTGCTGTTCCAGGCAGATATGTGCAAAGGCGAGACTGTCTGCCAAGGTCGGGGAAAGGCGGTTGCAGTAATCTATGAGCTAACGCGTGGACCTGAATGGGGATTTTGGCAGGGTGGAGACGGGGATTTTGGCAGGGTGGGAGAATACAAGAGGCCATGTTCTTGGAGTGGTAAACCCCGCGCAGTTATTGTGCTGGGTCTAGTCTGGGAGCAGGGAGCAAGCTGAGTGAGTCGAAGCAATGGCCAGGTTATTGGCAGGAGGGCCAGGAAGGCGGCGGTTCACAGCATTGAAGACGTTTTGGGGAGGCTTTCTGGCAGTGGTGAGGAGAGAGATGAATTTTAACTGGATTAAGGCTGGGTTTGAAGACTGTGTACCAGAACACATAGGTGGGAAATCAGTGCAGGTGAAGTAGCCTAAAATTGTTTGATGCTTTCCACAAGGCAAGAAGATACTAAGGATTAAATGTTGATGTAGGTGATTATGAACTGCTCTTCTGCTCATTAGCGGGT
Organism: Egretta garzetta; assembly: GCF_000687185.1. Lineage (NCBI taxonomy): Eukaryota > Metazoa > Chordata > Aves > Pelecaniformes > Ardeidae > Egretta > Egretta garzetta. Next base: position 1,144,899 of record NW_009258272.1, on the reverse strand, counting down.
TTGGACTGAGCCTTGACACAGGAGTGAGATGATCAACTAGGGAGAGTGGGGGGGTAGCGCTGGCCTTCTCCCAGACACACACAAACCAGGCTGAAAACGTCCAATTGCATAGCACGTGCTCTCCCCATCCATCCGTGGGGGACTTGGTGCACGGTGGAAAAAGCAATGCTCCAGAAGCCTGCTGTCAGTGGGCAACAGGGTTTTGAAAACCCTGCTGGAAAAGCAAGCCTAAATGCAGGGATGGGAGGCTATACACCATGGATGGACGCACGGTGTCCTACGCAGAGCGCGCCTCCGCAGCGCTTCTCCGGTGCTCCACATACCTTTGTGGCCCGGGAGGAGGCTGTACTCTGCAAGGCTGCTTCTGCATGAGCGGTTGCAGTTTGAATGGGATATGTGGGCCGTATGTATGGCATGTCCTGGCTGCTCCTCCCTGACCACAGATCACACCCTTTTTTCCAGCCAAGGGATGCTGGCCTCTTTCTTCTAGATGGGAGCAGAGAGACTTAAATTACTTGGGTTTACGCTGGATAAAAGAGGCTTCTATAACAGCAACTTATGATGGAAAGCATAAGTTACGTACCATTGGGGATGAGAACACATGGCCTCCAGTATCTTCACATACCTCCCAGAACACAGTAATTTTTGTCTTGCTTGTCTCAGATCAGTTGATTGCTGTAATGGGTTGAAGACTGACTTATGAAAGACACAAACGCAAATTATCCCGATCAAAGGAAAGAGAGGGAGTATAATAAGAGATCAGCTCAGCTGAGCTGGGAGCTGCTCAGTGCCCTGAGATTCAAAAAGGAAAGACAAAAAAAAAAAATAGAAACTAGATCAAACAAATAGGCATGCCTCCAAAAAATAGTAGAAGGAAAAATCATTGTGAATGAGACCAAACAGGCAGCTATGCTATGCCTACTGCAGAGGGAGGCTAGTGTTAAAAGATGCCAGAACATTTCCTGACTTCAGCATGTCCATCCAAACCTGCATGATTGCCATTTGCTGTTTCAGTTAATGCTCTACAGGCGTTGATGATGGTATGGGCTCATGCTAGAGGTACTTAAATAATTGGCTGGGATAAAATTCACCCTGAAGTACCCAGAATAGTGCCAAAGAGGTTTTTGAGCACCGGTTTGTTCTTGGCTACCTTCAAGGACTCCTGGGGATGAGTGAGGTTACACAAAACTGCAAGGGCAAACCTAGTACTTGGCTTTAAAAAGTGGAGGGGGCGGGGGGGGTGGGGAAGAAACCAGGAGCTACAGAGCTGAGTAGCTTACCTCTGGCTTCTGGAAGAAGGCAGTGTCTTGTGACTGTCTAGGGGATAACAAGGCCTTGTCAAAAATACAACCTGTTACATCAAGCAAGTTTGTTCAGCAATATAGCAAGAGGACTTATGGATGGGGAGGAACAGTGGGTGATGATGATGTAGGTAAGGTTTTTGGTGTTTTAGCTCTTGATGTTCTTGTATGCAAGCTAGAAAAGCATGGTATAGATTGATATACACCTTGCCACCTTACAGTAACTAATTTTTTTAAGTTACTAATTGCTCTCAAGGAATATCACCAAGCTGGAGGTGTGAAGAACCTCCCGGGTTCCAAAGAGGTCAAGAACAGTGGTGCTTTGTCCTGGTTTTAGGACCACTTTATATCTGCATTAATAAACTGCACGATAGGATAGGACATAGTCTTATTAAAGTTGTAGGCAAAAGCAAAGTGGAAAGGCTTCAAGCATGCTGAAAGATGGGCTTCAACTTGATCTTGAGAGAACCCCTCCTAGAGGAGAAAAACCCTGTGTGTTTCTCTAAATGCAAGAGTGAATGTGTCTGGGAACAGTCCACTGCATGATTACAGGATGGAAGAACTTGCCACTGCAATCCTGTGGAAAATACTTGAACATTTCCGTGAATCACAAACTGAGCCCAAGTCAAAAATATCATACTGTTGTGAAAAGGAGAGCAGGTAGATTAAGCACCGTACTGGGATGCGTACACCAGAGCGCTGTTTCTGTGAAGTCCCCTTCCACTCTGCGTGCTGGGCAAGGCTTCCAACCAAATAAGACCAACCCAACTTTGAACTTGTGCTGAAGGAAAATGGGGCAAGCAAAGTCAGTTCTGGGCAAACAGAGAATGACCAGAGGTGTTGGATTTGCCAGAAGGTCCATATAAACTGCCAGGAGGTGGGAGGGGAGATCAAGGGAAGGTACTACATTCAAAATTGGGAAGAATTCATGGGAGATCTCTATATGAGTCAGCTTTTTCAGCTCTCATGCTGTTGCTTGGTGGGAATGTTGGGACAGGAGGAAGCTATAATCTGGCAGCCAGGACTTGCTCTGCTTCTGCTCAACAGGGTGCGTGGCCGGGGGAGGTGACAGTGGTGTCTTCACCTGCTTTTCCTCCAGTGGACTGCTGGCAATGCCTAGGACGTAATTCCCTGCTCTTCTTCCCTGGGAACTTCTCCAGATCCTTTCCAGTTGTGATGAAGTGCCTCTAACCTGCTCTCTTCCAACAGACAGAGTAACTTGTGATAGATATACATCCACCGAGAGACAAGTTAATCTGTGTAACGTCAGTGGTTGTCGTGCAGTGCTAATGGTACAAAACCAGATTCCAACACAAATGCAATTCAGGGAAGCAAAGCAGCCAATCCCAGAGTGCTTGCTTCTTTCTAATGTAAATCTGGATACCACGTTGATTTTTTTGCAATGCTGAATTTCAGTGCAAAATTTATCAATTTGAGCCCACCTTTGCTCAAATCCAATAAACAACTTTGGGTTGAAGTATTTGTTCTGAGTTAGGAAAAATGTGAGGTGGTTTTCAGGAAAGCATCACAAATAAAAATCCCTGTTTCAGTCATAGCTGTGAGGCTTTCCAAGTCTACCCTTCTAGCCTGAAAGAAGCAGGGGTATATGTTTAAGTGATGGATTTTCAGAGCAGTAATAATTATTTCCATCGATGGGTTTTCTTTGTGCACTTGCAGTTTACGGTCTTGTGAAACCTGAAATGGATTGGATTGCATTTCTTCTTTCTTTAGGGTTTTTTTTTTTGAGGACTTGCGTAAATGAGGCCTCATTCAAAGCAGCCCATGCTGTGTTCTTAAGTGTACTAGCAGTCAGATAAGACCACTTCCCTCGCCCATAGTTTAGTATGGTGTGTCTGTTGTTGCCCGTTGGTGAGATCTGTTCTAAGCATTTCAGGGAGGGAGATAAAAAACTGACCTCAAAGTTCTGCTGCTGAGACAGCTCCATGGGTTTTCCAGGGAAGTGCTGTTTTTCAATTCTGCCAGGAAAAAAAAGCAGTCCTCCACTAAAAGAAGAATCAAATGATGGTGGTCTCTAGAGCTGACTGTTCTGGTAGAGCTCAGGAAAAGGTATTACTGTTTATTTTCATGTCTGTTTAACAATGTGAGTAGAGATGCCATCTTGGCACTGCAGGGTGTCATCTAAAGGTCTGCTTGCAGCCAGCTTTGCAGCGAGGCAGGTTCTCACAATCTTCTTGCAAGACTTTGGTGATGCTGGAGCACCTGGAGCCTTGTGCCGCTATCTGAGGTTGCAGTGTTGGCTGACTGGGGGCGCAGGCTGGCTGCAAAACACAAATGCTGTGCCTCATGTAGTAAAATACTGTGTGCAAAAGCTAGTGCTGTGTGTATCTGCTGAAATGTCGTCTTGTATGTTGTCAAACACTAAGCAAACCTCTCAAAGGCCCCACGAAGTCTTGCTTTACAGAGCCAGGGCAAACCAAGTAAGTGTAGGGAGTTTATATTTTGACACAGATGAAATATTTCAGCCTTGGTAGTTCTCCAAGCCTTTGCCAGCTACTTGGAAACAGAGGAGCTTGCTTATTCCTGTGTTCCTCTCTTGTCCTGTGCCTCAAATTGCAGTGCACTGATGGCACAGAGCTGCCGTGGTTGGTTTCTAGCAAAGATAGCAATATATTTTCCTGTCTATGTATTAACATTACCTGCACGTTTTCCTCCAGCTCCTCCCCTGCCCATCCCAAAGTGCACAAACAGACCCTGTCACCTCTGCAGACTGGAGCCTTATTTTTTATCACCAAATTCACACTGAAGGGAGGGAGTTTGCACCAAAACACCCGACTTCCTTGTTGTTCCTGGTTTGTAGCCAGAAGGCCTCAAAAAGCCATCGTCCTGCATGCCAGGCAGCTGACAGAAAACCTCCTGTGAGCCTGCTTGCCTCCACAGGGAGGGCTTATCCACCAAATTCCATAAAGTTGCCTGTAAAAAGCAATTAAACAAGGTGCCCAGAAGTGTATGGATTTGTAATGTTTTGTACTTTCCCATGCACCGGTCGATACTGGCTGCCCTGCAGACCTCAATGGCTTTGCCTGAAAGCTTCTCCCCATCTCCTGCCGCTGCCTTAGCAGACGACTGCTCCCTGCCAGAGTCCAGCTGGCTGTCATAGATGGAATCACGGGGGCTCTACTCTGTTCTCATTCTTTTCCTGTTTGCCAGTCTTTTGACAGTAACCTTCTAGGCTTGAGTAGGAGGATCTCTGTCTCAGGGAGCTGGGCTTTGCTTATTAAAGCCCAGTTCTTTCACGATGACCTATTACTTTTCCATGGCTGGCTAAGGGTGAGCAGAAATACCAAATCGATGTCAGAAGAGGAGGACCTGCTTTGGAGTGACAATTGCTTCAAGTTGAAACAGCTCCTTTGCATGAGGGCTTTCCTGGTGGATGTCTTTTCTTGAACCCGCCTTTTTTAATTTTTTGTCTCTGGTGGATGGTGTTGGAGCATTCTTTGGCTGTAGCATGCGAATCCCTCAAAATCCTTTGATCCCCCCTGTCTAGTTTCAGACTTGTTTATGGAACAGAGTCTGTGTAGGTATTAGTGGCTGAATTGGCAATGGGGGAGCAGAAATGTATCACAGCGTCAGACTGGATTTTCAGCAGTACTTGGCATAGGTCAAAAATCATGTCCTCATGATTGCCTCCAGAGCGATCCAGGCTGGAACATCCTCTAGGCAGAGTGGGGCTGAGCTGGGGAGCCTTAAATATGAGAAGTAAAATTTTAGCTATGGTATCTTGGCCAATTATTGATGTTGACTTGGCTGTGGGACCTGATGGCACAGCTATTCATTCAGTAAATTTGCTTCTGCCATCCAACAAGATCATGCTGGAAGTTTCCTCTAGTCTTGTACCCTTTCCCCTCTGCGTATGTGAAGCCAGTGGGGAAATGCAGTGTTAACTGATACGTTGATGGTTATCGGAGCTATTTTCCTCTTATTTAATCCAGACTTTTCAGCCTTCCTCTGTCTAATGGAACAGCATGTGACCACGCATAGCTAGTGCCTTATGAGAGACATGATGTGCTTGGGAACAAGTGAGTTTCTGCATCATCTGCCATGGGCTGTTGACACAGTATTGCTGATGGATCCCATGCTTTTCTATCCAGACTGTGGTACAGCTCCACATTACATCCAGATCTGCCAATAAAATTACTGGGAGGCAAGCTAACGCAGGAGGAGGGGAAACCTCTTCAGAACTGGTGACAACGCATCCAAAGCTTGCGCTGCTGCTTGGGGGGGTGATGAAGCAGTGGTGGTCTCTGGAATGTGAGAGAGTCTATGGCCTGCTGCAGGTGGTGTGATGACTTGGGAGAGCTCTTTAGCTGGTTTGGCTGAAGCCCCTGATGCAGCAGAAGCCAAGTCTATTCATGTTCTGACTGGACTTAACTAGAACACCCTGCCGTTGTGGTTCTGCTTTGATTATCTTGAATCTTAATGCCATATGTTAATTTCTGAGTTTGTGTTGCTCAGGAGAAGAGCCCGGTGTTCCCCTATAGGTTTTCACTTCATTAATGTACCATTAGCCTATAACAGAGGTATTAAAGCGGTATTAATCTGGTATTAAAGCAGCTCCAAGACCAAGACAAAACTCTGTGGATGCCAGCAGGCCTCAGCCAAGACCCAGAAGAGTCCCTAACCCCCTTCCTGTTGAGCAAGTCTCAGATCAGAGATGGCCATCTCTTTGCAAACCTTTTTCCCCTCTCTCCCTCCCCTTTTAAAAGAATGTTGTGACTACTTTGGATAGAGAAAAGTTCCTGTACACCTCACTTCCCTTGTCTATGTGTGATGCTTTCATGAAGTTCAGTTCAGCCTGCCCTATTTTGGGTTTTCAGGTCAAAACCAGGAGGGCATCACCACCAAAGGCCCCTGTTAGCAAGAGCTCTGCTGGCTATAATAGGAGGATGCCTTAGGTGTCATCTACCCCTCCTACCCCAAGCTTCTTCTGCACAAATCCTCTTTTCTTCCCAAGCTGAAAGAGCTGCCTGATGAGGGCTGTGGGGATTACCTGGTTGTGGGCATGAGCTTGGTGGTATTTTGAGCAGGGGCATGCGAGGGCTGGGTGCGGCGGTGCTGGGGTGCAGGCTGTTTGCCTGGGAGATGTATCAGGCCTGTGTAACTTTGCAAGGACCTTGCCATGTTACACAGCAGCTTTGTGGCTGAGCAAAAATAAATGAGCGACTTATCCCACTGCCAAGGACCGTCAGTGGGAGGTCAGTGTTTGATATTTCCACACCCAAAAAAGCAGCCCCAAGCTAGAATTACAGTACAAAATACTCATTCAGACCTCTCCAGCCTTCTGTTTTCATTGACTTCCATCCCCTGCTTGTACACACAGAGTCCCTTCCTTTCCAAAAGAAAACAGTATTGCTGATAAGGGACGCTTATCTCGGCAAGTCATTACAGAACAAGCGAGCTTTTGTGTTTGCCTCTGATCCCTGTCACAACATTAACAAACTCCTAGGATGGAAGCTTTCTTTCCACTCTAAAGATGGCCCTTAGGGTATGATGTGAGGTGCATTATATGTCTCATAAATACTTCCCACAGATGTTTGTTCCTTCCTTAGAAAGGGGGGAGAAAAAAACCCTACTTAAGATTTCAGCCTTGCATTTGTTCTGTAAAGGATTTTTAAACACTGATCCTTGGCTACGCTGCGCATGATATTTACCCTTCCCGTACTCTCTGCTGAGATATTACTGGCCTTTGTTCCTGACAAATTAGCCAGTGCTGGAGTTTTCTCTCCCATTGCAGTGGGTTCCCATTAAAAACCGAACACTTAACCACAGTTGCGGTAGCTCAAATTCAGTCTGGTGTTTCCAATTGCGAGTGCTGGGGCACAGCCCCTGCTGCAGGTAGATGTTGCGGGACTGTGATACAGGGGCTCCTTGTGATGGAAGCTCTGTGTCAGAAAGGCTTTCGGATAGAAGTGGAGTGTTCTGCACCTCCCAAGATAGTCCCTAAGGCAGAGGACTTTGTGGAAGAAAGTTTTTTCAGGGCAATTTCCTAACTATGCCAGCCTTCTGTAATTTAGTGGGACTTCCTATCGAAGAAGGTTGGACTGCTTTTCAGGTGCCAAGGAAAAAAATTCTGTGCCCACCTGGGGAAGTATCATAGAATACCAGTTTGGAAGCGACCTCAAGGATCATCTGGTCCAACCTTTCTGGGCAAGAGCACAGACTAGACAAGATGGCCTAGCACCCTGTCCAGCTGCATCTTAAAAGTGTCCAATGTGGTGGAGTCAACCGCTTCCCTGGGAAGATTATTCCAATGGGTGACTGTTCTCATTGTGAAAAATTTTCCTCTCTCATTCAATTGGAATCTTCTCAGGATTAACTTGTACCCAGTACCCCTCATCTCTTCCATGTGATTCCTTGTGAAAAGGGAGTCTCCATCTTCTTTGTAGCCACACTTTAAGTACTGGTGCACGGTGCTGAGATCTTTACCTCTGCTGGTGATGCCTACTGATGCACCCCAGCATCCTGTTGGCCGCCTTGGCTGCAGCAGCACACTGCTTGCTCCCATTGAGATTGTTGACCCCCAGGTCCTTTTCCACAGAGCTGCTCTCCAGCCAGGTAGATCCCAGTCTGTGCTTCACTCATGGATTGTGTTTTCCCAGATGCAAGACCTTACACTTGCCTGTGAAGTGGGTCACACCAGTATCGCTAAGAACCAGGAAGCCTCAGGGACAGATGTAGCTGTCCTATGGACATCTGGTGAGATCGCAACTATGCTCAGAGGGTGCAGCATCCGCACCATAACCCGAGGCAGAGCTGTCCTGCAGCTCTCCCCAGTAACTCTTCTGCAGCCACACGGTACAAAAGCAAAGTGTGTTCAAGCTGAATGGCAAATTAGTTGAAGCCCTGAAATAAGCGGGGGGAGACAGCTTTCCCAGCACGGTGTCGAAACAGCTACTCTGTATCTACCTCCTGTAGCCAAAATCTGATGCAATTCTAATTTTGATTATTTACACCAAACAAACTGGAGTGGGCTGTAACTACCCTTGACAAATAAACTAAAAATGAGCTGGTTGGAAAATGTTCTCCTTCAGATAGGAATTTTTTTTTGTGGGGGAAAAACCCAAACCCAGAATATTCCAGTTCTTCTGTGTTACTTCGTGTTGTGCTCTTGCTATTCTTCAGCAGACCTCCTTGCTCTCACTGAGTGTTCCCCGATGCACTCCTGCGTCGGTTCATGTGTGGTGGGAGTCCCAAGCAGTAGTGTTGTGTGGGATGCCTTGTGCCTGGGAATGCTGCCTGTTGAGGAGCAGAGGGATTTTGATTAACTGATTGCAACTTCCCATGAGAGATGTCATGTTTTGGGTTTTGTTCAGAAATTTTTGATGTTCCTTTGGAAGGAAAGGTCATGCAACTCTTAACGAGAAATCTAATTTTCCACTGAAGAAGTTGAAATGGATTTTCTTCTATTTTGTTTTCCTTTGCTTGCCACATTTTAATTAAAACAGCCCAGTTTAAAAAAAATTGCTCTTTAAAGAAGTCCTGTTGACATACCCGAAACATCCACCACTTTTAATCCTTTTTAAATAAAGATTAAGTCTCTGGCCCTTTCCAGACACCTGCCCAAATACGAGCCTTGCAGTGTACTCGAGTGTTCAATCACTGGGACAGTCTTCGTCAAAGGAGAATTTCTAAAGCCATCCGTAAAGTGTCCCCGGTCAAAGGAAACAAGAACACCAGGTTGTTTAGAGGTGCAGGAGGCTTGGTGCCTGCTTGGGGGTGGCCCCCTTGAGTTGGGCTGGCTCTAGCAATATACAAAAGAAGGCCTTAAACTGCTCTACGTCCTACGAGTGTGCAGACCTGGCTGGTTAGCCCTATGGACCATGTTATACTGAGTGTGTGTATAAAGGCCTGAAAGATTTAACAAGCTGCCTCTCGTACTGGTCATTTTCCCTGAGATATATTTAAAAGCATGAATAATTTTAAATGTTTAAGTAGTCTTCAGAGGGATTACTTGCATGTCATGGTATGTAGTCTGTAGCTTGCACAGCTCTTCATGAAGAGTTACGTATCTTTTAGTCTTGCATTGGAAAAGGGATCTTGAAAATGTAGTAAATACAGAGCTGGGACTATGTTTCAGTTGATTCTATTTCATCTGCTGGCTGGCTGGCTGTCTCCTATCCAACCTGGTGCTGCGTGTTGCCCTGTTCTGTCTGTAGCTAGTTGCTGCTGCTACTCAAACTTTGACAGAGTAGTGAACCTGGAAGCACTGACTTTTTAAAATACAAATATTACAAGCTGTTGGATTTGTGTTGTTCTCCGGTAGACTGTTTTATTCCTACCTCTGCCATCCCAGTTGTGTTCCAACCCCTTTCTTGGCAAGAGGAGCTCACCCTTGCTGCAGCAGGAGCAGGACTCATTTTGTGGGCGCAGTTTCTTGAGGTACTCATTGGATCTTGGCGGATGGCTTGTGCTGAAAGCCAGGGGCGTGCATCTGCCGCTTGCAGAAGTCAGCAGAATAGGTTTTGTTTGTTTTTAAAAACAAACAAACAAAACAAGTGCCTGTGATACTTCTGAAACAACTTCTTTACTAATTTTGACTGCTCTGGCAGAAATGGCTTTGAGACCCATGCACACACTGTACTGCGTTAGTGTCTTTACTGTCATATAATCTAATTGCAAAAATGGTCCAAGTTCTGCCAGCGGCACGAAGCCAGAGTACAGAACTCCAGAGCCCTAATCTCCCCAGCTTTATATCCTCCCCTCTTGCATCTACTTTTTTCATCTCCGATGAATAGAAGGCTTCATCTCTTTAAACTCCAGCAGGACAACACACATGTGGACTGACTCTACCACAAACTCCTCAGTAACACTCTCGCTGTTTGGGGGAAGTAAATATGCGCATTTCAAAAGTCTTTCTGTGTGGAGAATCTGTTTGGATTTGCACAGGAAGTGGGGAGCAGGCATATAGGTAGCAATATTAATGAAGTTTTTTATAAAAGACTTCATTCAAGGCTTTCAAAGAAAATATAACTCTTATGGGACCCACAGTTTATCTGCCAAGTCCAAGAATCTGGCTGGAATTTAAAATATATATTTAAAGGTCTCTGCGAAGTAGAAGAGCGGCCTACAGAAGCAGCCTGGGAAGGGCACATGGGAAATTACTGCTGGAGGAGACTGGTCGTCGGGGGGCTGAGCGCTGCAGTAGGGTGCACGAGCCATCAGGATCAATCCTTCTCTCAGCCGGAGGTGATACTACAAATCCAGTAATTGCCTTAAACTGTTGTGCTATGTTAAAGTGGTGAAGTACATACAAAAGTCCTCCTTCAGTCGATGGACGCGTGCTTTTGCAAGACCTTGAGTTCAGGCCCCTTCCTTTTTTTTTTTTTTTTCCCCCTAGTGGGAGATGGCTGTGTTCATTCATTTGCTGCCTTAAAAATGCTGTTAAATAGTTTGGATTCACTTCCATGAGGGTCCCAAGGTTGCTTGTTGTGGGATTGGGAGAAAAGAGCTTGGGTAAACTGGTCAGAAAGAGTATGCTAAGGGAGGGAGCGTTGTCCAGGCAGGAGGCAGCAGCTTGGCGTTTGTAACAGGCCTCTTCCATCCCTAAAGCCCTTGATGTGTCTAAATCCTTCCTCTGGGGAGAGGTGAATCAATGTGAGAAGTCTTTTGCTTGTTATTTGGGGAAAACTGGTCCCCTGACAGGAGCATAGAGGTGTCCCATCGTCCTGCTCAGGACTAAGTGGCGTGTTCTAGTGCTCTGGGAGGATCACAGATCAAGAAGGTTTGTTCTCCCAGCCTTGGTTTTTTCCTGGGCACAGTAATCTGTTTCCTAGTCTGGACTGGGCAGTGATCAGAGATTGAGGCTAGCTCACCCACCCCTTGTGCTCAGCCGGAGCCCTGGCTGGCTTTGCTCGGCTGCCATGCAGATGTAATGCTCATGTCTCCTTTGCAGTGTGTACCTGTGGCTTTCTTGGAGTCTCTCTAGAAGTCCTGTTGTGGGGTTTGGGGTTTGCCTGTGTGTTTGCATCATATGAAAAGGGACGTATGTGTTCACTAATCTTTTGGGACAGATCTTGTTAGCTTGGACAGGAAGCAAACAAGTGCAGGCCTGTGAAAGATTGCTTTTAAGCTTGGCTGCTTACAATAAAAGGAATACATACGTCCATGTTCCGGATGTCCGGGCAATGCATGTGAGGTATCAGATGTGCTTGTGCCCAGAAAGCTTTAGCAGATGATGTGCTTGTGCCCAGAAAGCTTTAGCAGATGATGTGCAAATGCACTGTTAATGATGTTTCTGCTCTTACCTGGCAATGATCCCCTTTGCATATTGCCCTTGTGCTTTGGACTCCTCGTGCTGGCGAAGAGGTGTAGATTCAAAGTCAGATGGCGAGAGCACAAAGCTTCGCATTGACCTTAATCTTGTTTAGAAAAAATCAGCAATGCTAATTTGGAGTGAAGGCAGCCTCTGTCCCTGGGTCAAAGACCCTGAGAATGTAGGAGCACAGATCTGTCCAGCCTCATGCTGCCGTCCCTAGTAGTAGCTAGGGAAGAGGGTAAAGACCCGTATATAGCGATAATTTTTCCCCCATGTTTTTCCAGTGACTTCAGTCTAGGGTTTTTTTCAGCTGGTGATACTGCCTTTTGGATTTAGCACCCATTGACGGATTTTTCTGACTGCTTTCTGCGATGTCCTACGAGTTTCACAGTTTAATTACGTGCTGTGCTTTACCAGGGCTGCTTCGCTGTCTGACTGCATTCATTCTGCCAGTGCTTCGCCCCATTTGCAGACCTGTATTGATGTCCCCAAGCTGGTTAATCTCTATACTGGATGTGACACTTTGCGTACACCAACAGCAGTTAATGTGGTGGGAAGGATCCTGGGAATTCTGGGTGCATTGAGCTCTTGGTGTTTCTTTCACACAGTATCTCAATTCTACCTATTCTGCCACGTTTCCACCTTTGCTGGGTCTTGGCCAGGTGTCACTGTTTAATGCAGTGGCTTTGTTGATATGTTACTGATAATCCTCTTTTCTACCAGCCTCACTGTTAGCAGAACAAATCTCAGTTTCCCCTCCAGGGGGATCTGCAGGAAAATGCAGGCGCTAGTCAAGCTGATGACAAAACTCTTGGGGAGTTGAGTGACCTCCATGCCATATTTCTGTATGATCACAAGACTCTGTTTCAGTGGCATCAGGAATAACTACCTGGAGAACAGGATCAGACTTAACTCAAAGCATTTTTTAGGCTTTAAATAGTAACAACAAAATGGGGCTCCTGTTCTGGGTTTGGGGAGGAGGCCTCAAACAGCACAGTCAGGAGTGTATCTTGAGTTCCCATCCTTTCCTGAACTTCTTTCCACTGAAGAGCAGATCCTTACACTTTAGGTCAATGCAAGACCAAATATCAGTGTTTACAGAACAAAAATAACCCAAGGATTTTTTGCTTCAGCATCAAATGAACAGAAAGAATTCAAAAAAAAAACCAAAACCCATAACTTGGAAATAGATAACAAAATTAGTGAGGAGGCTGCTCTCAGGAGCATGTCTACAGGGAGAAGTCAGGATTATTTTTTTTAAAGGCTAAAGTAAACTTTGAAAATGCCCACCCTGTTGAAGAAGGTTTTTTTGGTGACTCCAGTGGCTGAAACACCCAAAAGAGGGTGGATATTTTGGCATGTGGGACAAACGGAGGCTAACAGGAGCAGCAAACTTGTGACTCTGCTCATAAACTGAAGGTGATTCATCCAGGTTTTTATTTTAATAGCAAGGCCACCAAGCCAGCTGAAATACATCTGAGGTGAATGCCATGGAATAAAAGGATCAGCTCAGGACAGCGGAGCGGTGACCGGATGCCAACGCCCCGTGGTAGGTACCGAGACCAGAGGCTTGTTCTACCAGCGGTCAGGTTGCCAGGCACAAAGGAAAGAACGGGCAACTGCTGCTGTTTTGGCAGGCAGGGAACAAAAACAAGCGCTGAACGCTCCGGCCCTCTGGACTTCCATCGTTTTTGTGTATGTTCTGTGAAGTTTCCATAGGCCTAAAAACTGGAAACAACCTGGGGCCCTTTTCTCCCCCGCATCCCCAAACCCAACTACTTTTATTATTTGGCTGGGGAGAAAGGAAGCTATTTCAGTAGGAAACGGTTATTTTAAGGCACTGGCTTTTAGCCAAATTAATAACATAATGCAACTGAAATGTTGCTTTATCATGTAAAGCTTCCAGTGCTAACACAATAACGAAGCGCAGTGACTTTCTGGAGCCGCTGGTCATTCGTCCGAGTGTAACCGTTCACCCTGCCCGGCTGCTGCTGCGCCTCTCCCCCCTCCCTTGCAGCTCAGGGCATCGGGCTGGAGCAGAGGTATCACTTCTCCACTGGCTTTAATTCCAGCTGACAGCAAGGCAAGCGCGTACGTATTTGAAGGGGTAACTTGAGGCTTTGGACCTGCTGAAAAACAGCAGCTTTCCTCTGGAAAACTGAGCACAACTGAGAACCTCGTGCATGAAAAATAATTTCTGATTTCTTAAAAATAATATTAAAATACCATTGCATTTACTTCAGGGGACACATCTGTGTTTCTAACTGTTGATATACAATATCAGGATGTATTGAGGGCTGCGTGGCTGACACACAGATGAGCTCTGACAGCTATGCTGACCCAAACTTCACCCAAAGTCTGAGGGATCTCTCTTTCATGCTGTTTTGCGAGACAGAAGGACAAAGAATTTTGAGGTAAAAATCAATCTTAAGGACTAGAGATTGAACCTAGGTCTGCCCAACTGTTCTGCCTGGACACAGGCTTATTTTGCATATATCTAAATATGATTTAAGCTCCAGTTTCCTGGCTTTTTTGTGTGTTTTTTTCTTAAATATATATAAATGAAGGTGTTTATTGCTGAAGGAAATGCACTGGGAAGAGCACAATTTTTTTTGGCTTTCTGTCTGGTCTCCACAACAGTGAGAGACTGTGAAAATACAAACAAATCTTTATTTCTGGACTAATTGCATTAAATTATTCTCACCTTGTTGTAAGCTCCTGGCTTCGAGCAAAATATAATTCTGTCGCCCTGTTTTCACACCCCCTCGCTGCTCCATGCACCTCTGTTCCCTCTTTCCTGTTAGTTCTTCCCGTAGCCCTGTCCAGGCTATTGAAACCTGTAAACTCATCCAAAAACTACTGAAAGACACAAAGCTTTCTTTTGACTTAATGAACTTTAGGTACATAAAGCCTAAACTAACACAGTCTTGCTCCCAACCCATCTGTGGAAACAAATTCAGACACAAATTCAAATGCTGGTTTGGAAGCACTTTTGACCATTTATAGATACTCTGAGATCCTCAGAATTTTGTTTTCGTCCTTACCACTACAGAAAAGCCTTCAGTAATAGAGGAAGACGATGGTTGATTTGATTTATTTGGGGGATCTACTTTTTGCCTGGATTTTCACAGGCTGGGCTTGCGGATGGTGCAGCCAATGCCCAGCTCCGGCTGCGCAAGAGGCCTTCAAGTTGGATGCCAACCACCTCCCCAGAACCCCTGCTGCTTCATTTAACTGGTTGCACTGGGGGGAATAGAAAAAGTGGTTTTCCTCCCTGTCAAAACATTGTCTGAAGTGTTTGGCCTCTGTTCTGGCTTGTTCCAGTGTATCAAGCCAGTCCTGCTGTCTCTCACCAAATAGGACAAACGCAGACTTTCTCCTTCAGCTGAGGACAGCTTTTGCAAATGCTTCCACGGTCTGACCTCTTCCATGAGAGGCAGTGAATGCCCCTGCTTAACCTATGGAGAGGAAGTGGTGTGACTTAATAATCGGTGTTCTTTTAAATGCATCTGTCACAAATTACTTGTGTACGTTAAGGGTATCATCATCACTTTAATAACAGAGGTGGAGACCCACATATAATTTCAGATAGGAAGAAGGGTGAGGACAAACGGGAGTCTTCCAAACAGACCCCTCAAACCTTCATCTCAGGTTTGTGGCAGAGAAGTAACTCTGAAGGAGGAGGGCAGTCTTAATATTGGGTGGTGTTATGGGACAGCCTTAGAGCCATTTAGGTACTGTAGGAGGTAACAGCAATAACCCCCTGTGATTCTGTTCCCTTGCCTTTTCCCCAGCCTCCTCCCAGCCCATGAGCTAAGTCCTCTCCAACAAGAGCACTGGAAAGGCCAAATGGGAGTTTGGGTTTGAAATATGTATTTTTTTTTTTTTTCCCCCCTCTTCCACCAAATATTAGAGAAGATCTCATTGGCTTCAGAGATTTAAGCTGGTAATTACTTTGTTTTGGAACTGTTTTCTAAATGATGCTCTAAGAGATTATTTTTTTTTGCTTCTGCTCTATTAGTTTAATGCATTATTTTGGCACAGAGGAGGTGGAGCCCATAATATCCTGTTCCTGAGGAAGGAGCGCTGGGTAACACTGTGAGCCGCTGTTCTAAGCATGGGCTTATTTACTTTAATTAGAAAGTGCACTTGTTAAGTCCTCAATTAATTAGGTAGAGCAGCACCTATTGAGAGCAGATGAAAGAGCTTCTGTGTGAGAAGGAGGAGGGAGGGGGAGATGTCAAGGATGAAGAGAGAAAGGTAATGCCAGCACTGGAAAGTAAATGGTGTTAGAGAAGCCAGAAAGATCACAGGTACAGCTCTGTTGGACCCTAAATTGTAGTCACTGTTCATAAATTGGCTTCAGGTATGGTTGCTGGTGCAGATTTTGTGGGATTATTTGGAGTCAATCTGCAGTTTTAAAGCAGATCATTGATGAGGACTTCTAGATGGATTTACCCTAAGGTCCCACTCTGTGCCCTGCACACCTTACCCCTGTTCCAGAGGCTGTGGGTCAGTCACGGATATCTTGACTAACCCATAGTCTTTTGTAGGGCAAAACCCCCCAGCAGAATAAGCGCGGTAGCTTGTTTTAGAGAGAAAATAGTTCATTCTTGTCTAAAAGTCATTTGAAAGTTTGCCACTGTTTGATTTCCCTTTCTCTCCTTTTGCATTTGTCTTTGAATTAATATACCCAAAATTTCAAAGCAAACAAGTTAGTCACAGTTTTGAAAGAAAATTTTCGTGTTATGATTCCAGAAGCACGCTAGATGCAAACCAGATGTTTAATAAGTCATAAATACGTTTCCCAAAACTAAGGAGATTGAAATGATACGTCATGTATAGTTCTTTCCCTCTGACTTCCGAAGGTCTGCAGAACTTGTGGCTCAGGTTTGCAGAATGCTTCCATGGGAGAGAGGCTTGGGGCTTTTTAAGCAGAAGTTCAATTTCTTGCACAAGATTCCAGGAGCTGGGGTTTTAAGCAATATGCCAAGCATCATGAGACTTGATAAAAACGGGCATGGTTGCCAACTTTAAACTTAAACCCATCTCCCCATCTTAGAGGTTCACTTGAACTGCAGCCCAGAACCAGTGGAAGAATTTTGCGAAGCTGGGCTGAGCCTTGGGACTGACCCTTTGCCTGGCAGCCCGATGTTTGCTATGAAAGTTTGTGGTCGTTTTAAACAACGTGGCTAATCAAAAACCCATTTAGTGGGTGGCTGCAATACTCTCCAAAAAGTTCTGTGTTGACAGATCAATACCCTGGTGCTGTAGATGGATAATGGGCTTTCTGTGATCCTCTGTGCGTGTGAGGCTTTTTCAAACTCCTCCTGGAAGGTATCCGTAGGGATGGTTCAGAGGCTTCTGATGAAATGTTATGCTCTAGTGATGACTACGTAGCAATTTCCAGGGAATTGTAATAACATAATAAGCCAGTCTTTTCAGAGGTTGAAGGAATCTTTCCTCAACATTTCTGAGGTTCGCTGTAATTCCCTGTCTTTTCCATGCAGGAGTGCAAGTGTGGTTCCACGGTGGATAAAGGCAGTGTTCGTGGTGGGTAGCGGGAACACTGTGAGCTGTTGTAAGCCTTTTCCCAAACCCCTGGAATATTCCTAACAAATAAATTTGTGTAATGGTACAGGATTAGGTAATGGCAATCTTTGGAGCCTGACTCTGCTTAATACTCATTTCACTCATATTCCACTCTGCAGTGCCTCTGAAAGCAGAAGCTTGGTGCGAAGCAGAAGCTTTTGACGACTGAGCCAGTGAAATGATTGCTATGAAAATATCGTCTGAGGGAGAGGAACGGGGTTTTTCTGTGTTAAAATACAAGGATAATAGAAGTCTTTGGAGATGCACTTTCTGTCCCTGAGTGTAAGAGGGACTTGCTGCACTATTCCTGCAGCAATAGGTAACAACAGTTTTAATTTCCCTGAGCTTCGGGTTTTGTTATTGTAAATGTTTAAAAAAAAAAAAAATTCTGAACGCTGGAATCTGAAGAGTCCCTGCTGTCTCTGTCTGCTTCCATGTTCAGTCCAGCTGCTTTCGCTCTCTTTGCTTTTTATGCCCATGTGTTATTGATGCTTCAGCCCCTGAAATACTGTGTTCCCATCAGTCTGTCCTGAAGCCTTTGCTTTCTCTTTTTTTCCCTAATATGCAATTTAACCTTAAATAATAATTGTGATTTTAAATATAGTAACTAACTCATATACAACTTTGTAAATCATCCTGGGAGGTTTTGTATGACAGAGACAACTTCTGAACCATAATGACTGAGGTTTCTGAGGCAGCATAGGCATTCAAATACAAACCTTTCATTAATTTTAATGAGGACCAGAAATCTGCGTGTACATCTCCAAAATCCCTTCAAAATACTTCACAGTTAATGTGTGAACAATCCTGTCACCCCTCTGATACCAGAGTCTCCTGAGCTGATGCCGCTCTTCTGGAGAGTGATAGCAAATGGCAAAACAAGGTTGGCTTCCTTTGTGGAAGAGGAACCTGCGATGTGGGCTTGGTGGTTTTGATGTCCCCACCAATTGTGAGAGAGATGCAAACAAACACGACTTCTGGGTGCTTCAGCCCAGCACTTCTTGTGCCTCAGGTGTCAGCTTTGCCTCAGGAATTGACTCTAAGCTGAAGCCAAAGCAGCAGGGAAATGACCTCGCTGCTAATGCAGGTCTAGGGTCTTGTGCGTAAGTAATAAATATCCCCCCCACGGACATTTCTTCCTAGCTGCAGGCCCACCTGCACTGTGAAAAATAACTTGAAAGTTGTGTAACTTCAGAACTGGGCAAAGAGTTCTAGATGAATCATTTACATGCTAGAAGTTGTTCAGGTCAACCAAAGGTATTTGTGAATCTTGCCCAAATCTAAGTACTTTTCTGCTGGAGAAGGAAAAGTTGAAGTAAATCCAGGAAGTTTTCTCTAGCATTTGCACACTGAAATGTTACCTTTTTCATTTCAGAATTTTTCTGAAACAAACTTTGATCAGAAAGTTTTGGCTCATCATTAAATACTTGGGGCTTTATGGTACCCAAGTACTGTCTGTTCTCAGCACCAGGGCTGGCTACACGACCAGCCTGGCTGCTATAGACCTGGTGTAAGCCACTAGAAGTCTTTTCCACTGGCACTTCCACATTTCTGATGGGGAAGCAGCTTTTCAGCTTTGCCTTAATTTGATGTGACTAAGATTGTTTTACTTGAACAAATGCTTATGGGAAGCAGACGTCCTATAGGACAGTGGTGCTGACTGATACGATCTTGAAACTACTTTCCCAAAACTTCTCATTGCACCTTTGGCACCAAAGCAACGAAGCCTGGTGAGGTTCTGCCAAGTCCTATAGCAGCTAAAACCACATACACATGCAATAGCTTCAGAGATGAGAGACAGACCTAACTATGTCTTAAACTCGGCATTCAATAGAGTTAATCTTTGTAAGTTACTCTTAAAGCAACCCTAACCTGTTTGGTTAATACTGAATGAATTTTAAAGAGATCTAAAATTCCCTAACACTGTTTCTCTGATTTCTCTGTACTGAGGGATTCAAACAGCAGGGGAATAGTTTGGGGGTTTTAGAGTAGTTTTATATTTTCGGTGCCATCCTGAAGAGTTGCCTTCATTGAAGTACTAAAGCTTGGGTAATTGGTCACAGCTAAATTCAGCTTGGACTTCAAATCTCAAATGTTGAATTTGCACACAGTGTGGGGTTTTCAGAGACAAAACGCCCATCATAGTTTCTAAGATGAAGGGACTGCCATGCCTTCCCAAAATAAGCAGAGTGAGAGGTTGGGTTTATGTTGTTAGGGAGCTGTTTCACACTCAGCTGTGCTTAACTTTCATGTAGCAGGCTGGATTAAGGGGGTACTAAAATGAGGTTCTGTAGATTCAGCTATAGCTTGTAAGGAGCAAAGTCTCACAAAGGTTATCTTGTTCGTTCAAAGGCCAGCGGCAATATGTGAAGATGTACTGCTCTAAAGATGTTTTGATCAAAAGCTAGAAAATTAGGCCCATTAAAGTATTGATTGAGGCTCAGTACTGAAATGAGTGTTGTTGGATTTAGAAGCACAATGTGACTCTGCCCCTTTCTGCTGTGATATTCAAAGTGGAGCAAATTAGGAGTGCTAGCACTGGCCCTTCTGCAGCAGAAATATCAGAATAGAGACAAATAGCCCCAGGCAATGAGCTGCCAAGTAGTGGAAGCAGAAAAATCCATCTTTAGTTGTGCCAAAATGCTGGAGACCTTGAACAATGCTGCTGTGAGAAGGGCAGGCATTCGGCACAGCCTTTGGGTGGGCTGAGGGTGTAGAGGCTCATCTTCACCCAGATGTGTTGCATCAATCATGTTGCAGCTGGATGCTTGACTTTCCCTCTGAAGAGAGAGATAACAGGTGAAATGAAAGTAAACAGATGAGTTCAGGAATGGAAGTTGAAATTTGGGAAATATACTCCCAGAGGAGCATTTGGCAGGCTGTTGTCTCTGTTGGGGAGATGCCTCATGGCACCAGGGCCCTTCTGCATTACCTCATGAGCAGAGCTTTGTGCCTCGAAACGCATGGGTTGCTTCTTGGAGACTTAATTGCCTGTGGGGGGATCAAGTGGGAGGATCAGCTAACCAGCTGACAGACATGGCCATGGCCTTGCCCTTGGGCAGAGCGAAGGAAGCGAGCGGGTGGCAGGGAAATGCGGTGGTGTAGCTGTGGGACATGAGGTGCTCCACGGCGGGAGGCTGCCTGCTGGCACTGGCAGCCCTCCACACTGCTCTGTTGAGTTTGCATGACAAGGTTTTGGAAGTGAGGAGAGGGGGGCTACAGGCATGGCTTCTATGAGAAGCCTCTAGAAGCTTCCCCCGTGTCCAACAGAGCCAATGCCAGCTGGCTCCACAATGGACCTGCCGCTGGCCAAGGCCAAGCCTCG
Organism: Egretta garzetta; assembly: GCF_000687185.1. Taxonomy (NCBI): domain Eukaryota; kingdom Metazoa; phylum Chordata; class Aves; order Pelecaniformes; family Ardeidae; genus Egretta; species Egretta garzetta. The sequence continues at coordinate 1,124,408 of NW_009258272.1, read as the reverse complement.
ACCTGTGCTGAGGGATGTCTCAGCCGTTCCTCTAAATCTGGCAGCAAAGCAATTGGTGCTTGGGTTTTGCTCACTGGAAAGCTCAAGCACGTGGGCTGGGGGTCTCGGATAAGCCCCTGTTGGTTTGTGATGGGCCAGGTTGGACTCCATCATTGTCCTTAATTACTCACCAAGTCACAAGGGGGCACCCATGGCTAAAGCTTTAATTATCCATTAAGACCTGAGAGCCTTTATGCCCTGCAGGGTTTCCTCTTGCCCCCCAGCAGTGTTTCCGCGCTCCTTCAGAGGTGGTGGCCACAGCTGGAGGAAAGGCAGGGGAATCAGGAATTGGGTCTTGGCAAGGTGAGCAAATTTCCAGTTCCTTTTCGTAGGGAATAGAGGAGGAATCCAAAGACGCTTCCCTTTGTCTGGAGGCTTAACTAAAGTCTGCTAAAGTCATGAAATATTAAAGTAGGACCATTAAAACAATCCTTTTGGGCTTTTTGCTTTTTTTAATTCTCCAGCCAATGTTTGAATCTTTTTTTAGTTCATGACAAGTTCAGCACCAACTGTTATGCTAACAAGAGACAGTCTTTTGTAATTAAGGACAGGTTTATATTTTTGCAGTTGAAGGCTGGAATTAGATTTCTGATATAACAGCAAAGCTTTCTAGTGATTTTCTTCATGTAATATTTATGTAGCAGCCTAGGATTTTAGAGTTTTTACAGTCACATAAAGACTTCAAAATACCCATAAGTAACCTGGTACTTCCCTGTGGATTGAGTTATTGTCTTAACTTTTCTGTTTATTCTCAAAATTGCTGATTAACTCTCAAAATTGCCAAACACCTTCATCCCCCTATGTCCTTCAATAAGAAAGATGGTGTTCTGCATTTCTAAAACGGAAAGTTGAATGGAGATCTTGGTTGTCTTTCCCCACCTTCCCCCCCTTTCTCTTCTCTGGACTGTTACAAACTCCTGTATGTCCTTACAACGACAGCATTGGAAACTCCGTGCACAAAGAATGAGTTGCATTGCTGAGCAACACCACCGGCACCAGTAGTGCTTTCCTCTCCCCCACAGCAAAAATGGGAAGAGCTTTCCCCACTTTGCTCAGGAAAAGCCTGAGCAAACAGATAGGCTCTGCTGCATTCCCCAGGGTGGCAGAGCAGGAGGCAGGGACGGGAGCCTTGCAGCAGGGGATGATGTCTGCACAACAAGGTAAACCAGCCTCAAGAAAGTATGGTGTGGGGAAGGAATCCTGGCACTTGCCAGTGAGAACTTTGCTAGCTGGGGAAGCTGGGTGCCTGGAGACATCTGTAACCCCTACCTCTCTGTTCTCTCCCTGTTGTTCTCACCTGGCACACGAGAAGCCCAGCAAAAGCAGAGGTTCCTAATTGCCCTTTTTTTAAAGCAGACCAGTCTAATTTCTGCTGAGTGAGCAGAAACTCTCATTAATTTGGAACAGGGAGGGAGGAATGTGTAATGGGCAAGGAAGCATGGATGAACTCCACGCTTGTCTCTGCAGTAAATGAACCTGTGGTGAAGCCAAAAGCCTGGTTGTAAGCTCTGGAGGAAGGTGCAGTAAATCTCTGCAGCTTTATGCCATGCTTGCTGTCCACAGCACCAGAGCTTCTCCCTCATGTCAAGGGCAGCTTTGATTTTTTTTTTTTTTTGTAGTGGTGCAATTAATTCTAGGTTTATATTTTAGTGCCTTTTTTTGGTTGGTGTTCTTTAAATACTCTGGCTACTGTGAATAAGGTTTTTTTTCTGGGAGAGTGGGTCAAAGCTAGAACTATCAGCTTCTATCAGACACTTTCCAAAAATAAATTGGCAAATTTGTGGTAACTCATTATCTTCAGCACATGGCTGATGTGTGTAAAGCCTGCCAGACTTGCATACATGCAGCCTAATGATGTTAAAACAGGGAATAGTCACTGTGATATGATACTCTTGAGTGGCCTGAGAAAGTTATAATGTGTGTTTCTTTCAGCTCAGTGCACTAAAAAGAAAATGTGCCAGGCAGGGCTCGCTCAGCTTGTCCGAGTCTTAGGTTGTTTCTAAGCTTGCTTCGTCCATGAGTAAAGGAAGCGAGATAGGATGCGAAATTCGTGAGTTATATGATTTGGGGTTAGTGTCCCCTCAGGGCTCTTTTTTTCCCCCCAATTTGCTTAAAAATGTCAACTGTGGAGTATTCAGTGCTGGGAACGTTTTCTTTGCCTTGTCCAGCCTGAGCACAACGGGGGCCCCAGCTGGGTGCCTGGAGCTTCTGTAACGTGTCAAATAATAGGAGGTTGGACATGACCAGGCTTCTTTTGGTACAATATAGAGTATATATTGCTGTATGCATGCACGTGTCCTAAGGAAACTAATAACTTCTGTTGCTGTGTATGGTATAAGAGGATGTCAGAAAAACTATTGCAGTTCAAAGGACGTGGGGAAAAGATGCGTATAGTAGAAAAAATAGCTAACACAAGGATGCAGAAGTGAGGAAGAGGCGTGTGTTAAAGCAGCCATATATATTGAGAGTCTGGGAAGAAGGTGTAAGTTCTATTTTGAGCCTCCCAAATCCCTTCTGAAGGTCTCTTGCCATTCTGAACCGTACGATCTCTGAGCTCCAGAAATCTTTGTCAGTGCTTGTTCTGGGATGCTGTAACCAGGAAGAAACTTGCGGATCCCGCAACTGCCAAGCCTCGTACCGGGGAAACACCTGGCTTGAGTCAGGCTGGAATGCAGAAAGCAAGACCAGCTGATGCCCTGATGTGAAGCCCTGGATGTGGTTTGAGCTGATGGATAGGCATTTCAGAGCGTGCTCTGATGTCCCAGGGCAGCCCCAGAACCAGGGGGTGTGAAATGCTGTTAGCTTTACCGTCACGCTGTGCTCGGCGAGGAGCAGACGGCCCGGGGGGAGCAGGGGACCCAGCAGGAGAGGTCCTGTGGTAGCACCACAGGCTGGCATTCGAAGGCACAGAATGTGTAAAATTGAGCTGGATTTGCTGCTTTGTGTGAAAGTTTCTTTCGTTCCAGAGCCTGTGTTTGGTGGCTAAAGGGAGGGCAGAAAGCCAGGAGAGAGTAAGGATCCTCTGAACCCAGCCAAAGCATTTATCAGGGCAGCTGTCATGTTCCTGCCAGCCCAGTTAAACCAGAGGGACCCTCCAGTTATTTTGGGGGTAACTTTTAAGGAGGGGAGAGAGCAGCACCTTGGCAACAGTCTTGGAAACGATGGTCATCTCTGCTTATAACTCCTTTTCCTTTTGGAAAACCAGAATGAGCCAGACCGCTTTGTGTTAGGGGCACCAAGCTTTTGTGCCGATTGCATGTAGGAGAAAAACAAGGGATCTCAAATCATGAGAAGGTTAAAATGATGCTCACTTGAAGTTTTACAAAAAGAAGAAAAAAAATAGATAATGAATAGGGGAAGATGAAGGAAGTGTTAGGCTATCAAATGAATATTTTGGGATGTAAGAAACCCTTTCCTATGTATAGGAGAATTTCTGGCTGGTTTTGGGTGCAGATGTGGAGTGCTTCTGGAAAATCAAGCTGTGGAAACAGTGGGGTTTGTTCTGGGATCACAAGTAGGGTTACAAAAGTGGAAGCACCTTGAACCAGTCATTTTCAAAATCTTTGGCATTAATGTGTTAGCCTCCATCTGTGTTTACAAACTGAGATTAAGAGCTTTATTTCTGTTATGTTAATGAAGGCTGGGTTTTAAGAGCCTTACGTGTAACAAAAGACCCAAAAGCCCTTTGTCAGGTGCAGGTCTGCATCCAACATGACTCGAGGGCTGTTGCTCTCCTTTCCCCTCCTGGCTTTCATCCCAATGTAAAATGGTGGTTTAGTTATCCAGCGCCCTGCACCCAATTTTTCTTTCTCATTTTCCTTGATATTTAAAAGCAAGTTGGGCAGGAGGTTAATGTGTTCCACCCCCTTAGTTTATTGAAAGCCTGTCATGCTCACATTTCCATCAGGCTTAGCAGAAACTCCTCTCTGGAAGAGGATCGTGACATGCTAACCTCAGGGGTTTCAGTGGAGATTTGCTTGTTTGACTTTTCCTGGGATTCAGTGACCCAGTTCCTCTGTGCTCTCTCCCTGACAAGAGTGAAGGATACTTGAAAGAGAAATCTTTGAAACTTGCCCAATATTCAAAGGGTCCCTCCCAAACTGTTTGCATTGGCTTCTCCTTGTTTCTTACCTTCCCTTGCTCCTTGTGGGTCCGCTCTGAAACTGTATAAATAGAAAATAATAATATAAATAAAGTCTTCTTATAATAGTTGAGCTGGAAGGATGTAATGGGAAATTCTTGTAGAGCAGTCACTGTAACAGCTATGGTTACTGAGCAACAAGCCCCGAGCTGGTTAGGCACCCTTGTCTGTCCTGGACACTGTAAAAGGCTCACCCAAATCCATCCTCCGTTTGGTGCCACAGGGCAGCCTGTTGTACTCTAAAAATACAAAAGCATTCAGGAACCTAACTTGAATTATTCCCAAACTCCCAAGCTTTGTAACTTGAAGCATTAAACCCTTATTGTAAAATCTCATTTGAGAAAGGTGCTCAAGCCAGTGGGCACAGCTAAGGGTTGGCAAAGCGTACTAAAGCTCCAACCCAGTCCCTGAATCAAAGGCCAGACTCCAGAGTTGGCTTTATCTCCCCAAACGGGAGCAGGGGGTGTCAGGGTACGGCTTACTGACGGAGCAGAGGCTTGGTGAGCTTTGCCAGCAGCCGGGCATGGTGAGGTGTGGGCAGGACACACTCCACCAGGCTGTCCTGGCTGCTCCATGAAGGTACTGGGGAGGCTTCCCCGAGCCTCCCAACGGCTCTTGAAGCTTTGTGCTGGTGTCTAGTGGGGAGATACTTGGCAGCGCAGATTTCCAGATGGCCTAAGGTGAGGCTCACAATCTCACAATAAAGATAATAGGTTTGGGACTGCTTTTCCCTGCTTCTGGCTTGCAACTTTGGTTAGTAGTTGTCTTTTCAGATCTTTTTTATTTTTCCTTCTAGAAATATAAAGTGCTACCACCACATTTTGTTTTTCTTTGAATGAGAAAAGGACACTCGCAGTCCCAGGGCCTTACGAAACCTCTACTATTGCACACCTCTAAGAGTTAGTAGCAGAGCACTCCTGAAGCACTCTTGATCATAGAATCCTAGGTTGGAAGGGACTTCAAGGATCATCTGGTCCAAACTTTCTGGGCAAGTGCACAGTCTAGACAAGATGGCCCAGTACCCTGTCCAGCTGCATCTTAAAAGTGTCCAATGTGGTGGAGTCAACCACTTCCCTGGGGAGATTATTCTGATGGTTGACTGCTCTCATGGTGAGAACAGTCATATACTTACAGGTATAGGTGATCTCAGTTCTTAGCACCTTTGGCACATCCATGTTCAACCAGGTGTTTTGCTCCCAACTAGAAATCACAGCTGGTTGGATTTGTTCTCCCAGAACCCCTCTTCCTTGCTTTGCTCCTCTGCTTGATGCCTGGAAATCCTGCTGCCTGGCTCAGACTGCCCTGGAAAATCTTAGATGCTGGCTGATGCGGGGAAGGCAACCAAAGCTGGCAAAACTGGTTGGTTGCTGTTTGTGTAGTCCATGTTCTGCTGCCTATTGCCAGCAGCGTGGTCTCCCTGTGTAGCGTGCCATATTATTTACATTTCTGCTCAGTGTGTTCTCTGGCACAAAGAACAAAAGCATGTTGGGATGGATGGGTGAGAATGCATAGCTTTGTTATTAAAAATGGGACTTTTCCTGCTTAGAATTTTGCATTGGAAATAGCATCCAGTGATTAATCTCCTCCTGACTTTGTTCTTTTTATGGCCAAAGGACTGGCTCTTGGAGGACTCCCTGCTTTTTTGGAGGGGCTTTGCAAGGCTGATTAATCTGTAGTAACAGTGACTGAAGTCACCAGAGTTTCTATAGTGACCAGATGGAGATAAGAAAGTACTTGCTAGCGGTAGTTGCCGAAGACGGTGGATGCCAAAATTGCAAACTTTTTATAAACAAACCAGCTGAGCAAAAGAGTTCTGTAGCTCTGCAGTCAGCTTGGACCTGAAGGTCCTCTTTGTCTGGCTGAACAAAAACCAGATAAACAAAACACTGAAGGCAATTAGCTTTGTTTGCTTGCCTTTGTCCCCTCTTCTCCCAAATCATGGCAAAATTAGGAATAACGCCAGTGAATTCTGTAGCTATTCAGTGGCCTAAAGGTGGTGCATGGGAGATGAGAAACAAGTATAATACTGCTGGTTTCAATAATCAGCCCAGTCGGTTTTAGTTTTTCTTCCATTTACTTTCTCTGTTCCAGATTTAAGGAGATTTCTTTGATCACTCCTGTAAATGAGAGTATCAAGCATTGCTGTAACCACGTGTCCAGGTGTTGGTACTACATTTCTCCCGGGGAGGTCTCTGCTCTGCCCAAGGCTGGCAGTCTCCTCTCTGCAGAAGCTTCACTGCAGACTGGGTTGTGTCTGGGTTTGCAGATGTCACCCATAAATCAAACAGCACGTCAGTGTGGGGGTGTGCTGGGCACCGGGCCGTTAAGTGACAAATTTCCTGGATGTACGTGCCATGAAGTTCACTACAGAAAAGGGTTAATTCCAAGCTCCCCCTTCTTACAAAAGCTTTTTGTCTACTGTGTGCATTGGCTGGGGAACAGCTCCCATCAAAGCTCATCACGTGAACACCGCTGCATAAAACAGATACGGTGTGGAAACCCGCAGGCTGCTGGGAGGGGACCCATTCGGCACAGGTAACATCCGCGCCGTACAGTGCATGAGGCACAGGCAGTGCCTCTTGATGGAAAATACGCAAGTGTAGGGACTTTCATGGGGCTGGGAGCACCCAAGCTGATGTTAAGCCTACCTGAATTTGCTTCCACCGCAGCTATGACCCTCAAGCACTGCACAGCCCAAGCCTGTGGTGGAACGCATCCAGCCCTCAGTCTTTCTGTACGTGGTCTTTAAGAGCAGCTCAGGAGAGGTGCAAGGTGCTGGGTCTGAGTGGGAAATGTGTTCCTGCAGTCATCTGTTTGCTCCTACAGGTCCTAAGAGCTTTGTTGTGGGCTTTTGCATGAATACACTCGCTCCAGTCTAAACAAGGGCTTTGTGGTCCAGGCTGTTATTTGTAGGGTGCTGGGGAGCGCTGCCCAGACGTGGCTCTGTGACCGCAGTGGAAGGTGACAGGCATGCAGGGTGAATGCAGCCCAGGTTGAAACAGCCTTCCCCATCCCCTCAAAAAGACATCTTGGGATTTGTGGGGACAAATATGGGGACTTCCCACACTGATGAAATGAGAACGTTCGGCTGGGTTGCTCCTGGCAGCTCTGTATTGGTCTTTGCCTGTGACGATGACCAAGTCCTTGCTGCCCCCAGCCCATCCCCCCTGGTTGACAGGGCTCCTCCCTGCCTCTCCCAGGCTGTCACTGGGTCATGCTGGTGGTCTGAGGGGCTCTGCTTGAGCAGTGCAGCCCATGAATCGCTGATCACTGGGGAGCTGCTGGGCCCATTAGCAGCATGCTTGGCCAGTGCCACATGGCAACGCTCCCAGCCCAGGATCCCTCCAGAGGAACTGATGCCCAGTGGCCTCCTTGGGCTCCCTGGGAACACCTCAGCCGATGCTTCTCTTTCTCTAACCCTGTTAGCATCGCTTTAGACATATGGCCTTTGATGTGACTGCAGCTGGCGGCGGCGTGGAGTCTGCCCGGAGGCAGTGAGCTGCCCACAAGCACCATTCTTTCAGGATCTGCCAGCACAGCCTGAGAGCAAACAGGGTTGGGCTGGGGCAGACCAGTCCAGACATTTGCTGATTCCCAGGAGTGTCGCACCTCAAGCTGCAAAGCTTCCCTGCAGCGATGGCTGCTTCCCTCCAACACCGCTGTTGTAGTACCCAGGGAGCCTGGGGTGCACCCATGCAGTCTGGGAGCAGCACGGGTGCCTGGTGCATTGACGGTGCAGAGCACAGGTGTTGGCTCTCGTAGCAGAGGCAGGAGCTCTTTAGAATCTTAGAGTTGTTTAGGTTGGAGAAGACCTTTAAGATCATCAAGTCCAACTGTTCCCCTACCCCTGCCATCCCACCACTAAACCCTGGCCCTAAGCACCTCATCTGCCCGGCTTATAAATCCCTCCAGGGATGGGGACTCACCACACACCCCCACACACCCCCCCACCCCACCCTGGCTCACCCCTCCTGTCAGGCAGTTGTAGGGAGCGATAAGGGCTTCCCTCAGCCTTCTCTTCTCCAGACCTTTCTTTCAGGCCTGTTCTGGGAGAAAGACATCTGGCAGGGGGAACCTGTGTACCCCTACTCTATGGGGGATAAACCCCACCCCAAACAAACAGCGTGGGTCCTGCTGATGGGAGGGCAGCAACGCCTGCCCCCAGCTCTTGGCTATGGCAGGAGGCAAGCGCGTGTGTTGTCATGCCCCCCCGCATTAATCTGCTGTCCCTGGGCTTGGCTGATGTCAGTTTGCTACCTTCGCTTTGTGTGGTTATTTCTGGCCAAGGGAAGATTAAGCCTTCAGTGGGTGTTTGGTATGTCAATAACTATAATTAAGCTTTTGTGGTTCTCTTGCAAACTCTGGAGTCTATAATTTTCAGTATAGGTCCCTCCTAGTATTGCTAGGGGGAGAGGGTGGTCTTTGTTGGACTAAAAAAATAAAAAAAAAATTTAAAAATCAAAGCAATAAAATAAAATGCTGATCGGTGCTGTTTACAAATATTTTAATTCAATGTTATTCCCCTTTAAAGGAGAAGGAAAATAGAAAGCTTTGCATTTCTTGCTATCTTCCAACTACTTTGGGGAAAGTTTTACCCAGAAACTAGTCTGTTCCTGTTGGTTAATAATGGCATGTCAGAAAAAAGAGAGAAAAAGAAAAAAAAAAACACAAACAAAAAAAACCAAAACAAAAAAAAACACCAGCTCAGGAGGAAGGGGTAAAGAGTACAGAGAAACTTCATCTCTTTTCCACAAGGTCCCTTTGCTGACCCCGTACGTAGGAGAGGCGTGTTTTGCAACCCTGAGCAAGTGTGATGGTGTTGAGGGGAGGCTCTGTGGACTTGTGGCACGATGGGGACAGGTTCCTGGCTTTTCTTCCTTGCTCAGCTACTCGCTGTGATGGGGATGAGGCAAGTTACTCATGGCCTGGTTTTATTTTGTGAAGCTGGGGTGGTCAGTACAGCTCCAGAGATCGCTGGGGAACGTGCAAAGCTCAGGCATCTCTTTGAGTTACACCTTTATGTACCTGGGGCTTTCTGTATTTCCAGCTGGTGAACTGGGGAAAACTGTGGGGGTGGGTGATGAATTAGGGATCACATTAATAACTGCAAAGTGCTTTTGGGATGTGGTGATGAAAGGCACGTTAGGGGCATCAAAGTGGGTTTTTTGTTCTAATGGCCTGTTCATCGTGTGTTTGATGAGGATGGCTGGTTTGGGTGGTTTGTGTGTGTTGTTTCCAGGAGGGCAAAGGGGGGAGCTACGTTACCGACCCCAATTAACGACCAAGGCAGCGTTAGCCATTTGGTAGTGAGGCTGTTGGGTGCACTGCATCGGCGTTACAGAGAAAATACCATACGTGCTGCCTGCCTGCGGCATACCCACCGGCAAGAGTATTAACAAAGCATTGTTGCTTATTCAAGACTTTGAAGAGGTAAAATATTAAATAGTCTCATTTATTTCATTCTGCTGATTGATGCAAGTCTTGCAGGGAGTTTTGGTCTGGCTTGTGTGTTAAGTAGGGAATTTGATGGGAAAAGAGCTGCAGTCGGAGTCGTTTGAAGAAGAGCACTCAAGATACACTGACCAATGGAACGAGGTTAAAAGTTGCCCTTTTTAATCTAAACAAGAAATAGTTGCATGTTAGCTCACCATAAAGAAATGCCAGAGCAAAACTATAGAAGAAAGGCAGGTGTTCAGGCTGGCTATGAAGCAAAAGGACACCGATAAAGCATAAATTTCATTTACATATGAAGCGAATGTCAAAGCATGGCAAGTTTGCCAGTGGAAAAGTTTGTTGATGACACACAAATGAGATATTGCACATGAAGAGGGGTTTGACTGTGTTCTGAGAAATTGGAGAGTAAACAGTGCTTCTTCCTTGGGTTTTGGAGTGTAGAACTTGACCCTGAACTAACCCTGGTGAGTGACAAGGCTCCTCTTCAGTCCCGCAGGCTTTGGGGGAATGGGAAATGGGAAGCAGGCTTAAAAACATCTTGCTTTGGTCTGTACAATGGCTCCTCTCTAGTGATGCCACTGGTTGCTGCAAACGAGGGCTTACTCCCTTGGCTATGTTTCTGAAACGTATAAGGGCCAAATTCTCTGTGCTATTCCACAGATAAAAATTTCAGCTGAAGGCACAGAAATTCATTGCAGTTCTATCGCTGTAACTGTGAGCTGTGGAATTGCAGGATTTTTGCTAACTTTCCTAACATTCACTCCTCCCTTTCCTTTTTCTTTTCGGAAACCTTTGAGAGGTTGCTATTGAGTGTTGGCAGTATTTGATTTACTTCTGTTTTCAAGTATATACAAATCTGCTCCCCAGTCTCTACATGGTGAGCAGGGGATGCCCAGCTGCGGTCGGTGGCACTCTGTCCGTTGATATCAAGAACACGTCTGGCAGTTTAAATCCTCCTAAACCATGTCAGGGAGGCTGATGCGCTGCCCACTATAGAGTAGTTAGCCCAGGAAACAGTTTTCTGGCAGCTCAGTGAAATGCATCCCAGTGATTCTCTCTTCTGTAAAAACTTCAGGTATCTTGTACAAAAGTATTCAGAATTCTTTTTTTAAAAACAGTGGTAACAGAAATAGCAACTTCATTTATGTAGGCTTGAACAAAGGATACTTTAGATAGGAAAATCCTAATTAAAAAAAAGGCTCCTTGTTCCATCCCGATTAACAGAGCTGCGATGCCAGCCATGCTGCACACATGATGCTCCAGTTGGCTGCCATGGCATAGCTCATGCTGGAAATCCAAACATTGCAGAGCTGTGTGGGATTTGGTCCAGGTGCAGAGTTCAGGGGGATTTGCTTTTGGCAGAGAGAAGCTACCTTCAACAGACACATTGATGGGATCAGTGTCCCTAATGCTCTGTTTATCGCTTTAGTAAAGGGATTTATGAATCGCACAGAACAGACAAGCCCAAGAGCCTTAATGTGGGTGGAGGGAGAAGACCAGCAAAGCAGTTTGTCATGGAGGAACATTGCAAATCTGTTACTGGTAGGTCTTTCCTTTTCAAAGGAACTGTGCACCAGAAAGGCTGGAGTTAGCCGTGGGTCCATACAAGCAAGAAGTCCTGGTGAAACCAGAGCATGTTCTGGAGGCCTGAGAAGTCAATAAGAATCTTTCTGTTGGCTCCCACAGGCTTTGGGACAGGATCTCTGTGCTGGGAGAGCTAGAACAATGCTGATTAAATTATTTATTCTGTATTTAACTTGCCAGACCATTAGCTGCTTTTCACTTGGCAAGTTTGGCCCCATCAGGGTTGAGCCAATTGTGTCCAGAGGGGGTGTTCAGTGGGAGAGGAGATGGTCCAGCCCCTGCCATACCTGTGCCTCATGTCCCCCAGACCCAGTGGCGAGCCTAGCAGCATGCAAGGGCTCCTGAGTTTTTGGTCCTCCATGGAAGGCCCCGCTGTGAAGCAGCTTTGATGCACTCGGGGCGGTGCAGTTGCATTTAAATTACAATTAAAATTTAAAAAAAAATCTCCTAAGCTCTGAAAACAAACAAGCAAACAAACACAGTCCCCTTCCGTGAAACCCATTTCAATCACTTCATTCTATTTCCCTCTTCTCTGGGGAGGAGGGGATTTACTTCACCAGTGGGTGTACAAATATTGACTTGATTTTTTTTTTTTTTTGACTTGGAGGAGTAGACACACAACCAGTTCTCTTATTAGTTCTTACCCAAACATCAGTAAATACAGCCTTTCTGCAGTGGCTCCAGTTTGGAGAGCTTTACCAAATACTATTGCCATTGAAGTGGAGAGCAAGCGAGAGCGTGCAGATGTGAAGAAGTGTGTTTGCTGGAAGAAAAAGCGCCTGTTAGCTTTGAAGCAGATTTGGACACTCTTGCTGAGCACACCAAGTATGTCAGAAGAGAACTTCCCTGTGAAAATGGGCTGCGTTTCTGCTTTGTGTGTTAACAATTCGGGAGAAGTATGAAGAAATCGGGCATTGTTCTGCTCTAAGTGGCACAGATTGCATTTCAGTCGGTGCAGATAAAGTGCTAGGAATTGTCTGCTCTACTCCAGGAGATGTATTTGAACTGCATGTTTAATCAGCAGGGCTTTTTTTTTTTTCTTCATGGGACTTTACAGCCAGATAAAACTGAACAATCTGTAATGAACTGTGCATCTGGACGATGGCAGGTTGTGGTGAATATAAAAGCTGGTTGGGAAATAGATTTACACTTTCTCCTGCAGGAGAAGCTGCTGCCAACTGCACAGTAAAGTAATAACAGTTTGCTGGCAGAGCTTTGTCTGAAGGTCTTAAACCTCTTTACACATAAGATGATCTATATCACAAGCTTTGCTCTAGAGACAAGAAAATAACGGCACAAAAGCAGTGGCTTAAGTTGCTTCAGATTGCCCTGTGGGTCACTGGAATAGTGAAAACCAAAACCAAGCTCTGCTGAGATCTAGGTTAGCGTGCGATGCTTCGGGCATTACTGGGTCAGCCTGAGACACCCAGGACCAAAGGGCTGTTAAGAAATGAGGCGACTCCTCTTCCTTGCTAACTAGCCACAGCACTTTTCATCAGAACAGGGATGAGCAACTGGTTGCAGAAGTAGCTGAATGCAATTGCTAAAGGAAACCACATCGTAGCACATGGTAGCTTAGGTTGAGTTAAGCAATTCCCTGTTATGGTTCGTTTGTATCTTAAAGTTGCTCTCGGACTACACAAATCAAACTGCAGTTGTTTTGGCGTTGATACCTCGGAACTCGGTGGAATACAAGCTTTTGCTGAACATACCTGCGGGTGTATGTGCCAGGGGTCTCTTATTCTTGTCTCTGCTAAAGAAGCTTTTTTTGGGGTCATTAGCAAGCCCAAGAGGTGCTCATCTCAGCTCTGTCTAGCCTTACCTTTCCTTCATTTTTGCCCTGGACTTACCATTTCCACTTCGGTTTCTTCCTGACATAAGGCAGGCATGGTTTCCCTTCCACCAGCAAACCACTCCCCAGGCCTGCCCAACACCAGTGCACAGGGGCTCTTTTCTACAGCAGCTGGAACTGACAACTTTGCTCTTCCAAAATTGGAAACAACAAATACATCTTGTTTTACTGGTAAAAACCCATTTATTTTCATTTTGTTTTAAATAGTATTACCTTGATGATAACAAAAAGTTGTTCTGACATTTTCTAAGCTGCTGCTCTTTTCCCCTCCCCATTGAAACTACTCAGAATCCGACCCAGGCTTAGTTTCTCTGTCTTGCACAAAATCTTTGTACCAGGCTTTTGCACTGTAACATGCTCTCCCTTGCAGACCAAGATCTTGCACTGGTTTCTGTCTCCCTGTTGAACCCGCCCTTGAGGCTTGCTGGGGCTGCCATGAAGCACCACGTTCTCACGTTGAGGCGCATGCATCCGCAGAGCAAAGAGCATCTCTTCTCCCAAAGGAGGTAGCATGACTCGGTAGTTGGTACCTTCCAACGCTTGTTGCCTGCAGCTACCCAGCAGTGCCCGACATGTTCAGAGCGGGTCGGGCTCCCTGCTCCTCCCTACATCAGTTCTGCATTGCACATGCGGGGACGGTGGCACCAGCACTGACCTGTGGCCGTGCTACTGGGGTGTCCAGGAGGCTGACAGACCACGCTGCCGTGGGCAGTGCTGCCTAAAATTCATAAGCATTGTGCATGTGTGACTTGCAGAATTTCTACTTAAATTTTATGTACTGGTTCATGTTTCCTGCCATAGTAATATGCTGGGGTAGTAGCAACCACCATGGCAGTTGCCCTTAACATGCAGGAAATTATTTAGATCACCAGGCACTCTTACATACTGGCGTAACATCCATCTTTGCAATGGGAGAAGGCATTCTCAGGGTGGTTCTGTTCTATGGAGAGAAGATGTGCAGCTTCTTTAGAGAAAGATCGCGTTACCTGCACTCACCCAGGATAGCACAGGTCCATCTCTACCAACCCAACAGGGTTCTTGGCACGCCAGTGGGAAAAGCACTTGTGCTTGCTGACATGTTACTGCGTTTAACTAGCAGACCTCCAGGCCGGCAGAATTACAGCTCCGTATGCAGCGGGGGGGAAACTGGTCTTGGTTATCCACTGTGCAGTTCAAAATATAGCTCAGAATCACCATGCTATGCTAAAGGTGGCAGAACAGCCTAGTCTGGTGTCCAGATTGGAGGACATATCTCAAAGCTGCCAAGCAGTACCAGTGACCGAATAGATCCTAAAGCAGGGGTAGACCGACTCCAGCTTAGGAACGGGTGGACAAAGAAGGAAAATAAAGGGATGTTAGCAAAACCAGGCAGCCTTTGCCTGATATCTTAAATAAAGATGATCAGGATCTAGGAGCTGGAATGCCAATGCTTTACTCCATCGCGGCTTACCTGTCAGTTAATGCTGCTTGCGTGTAACATAAATTGAAGAATTTGCTTTACAGGCATCCAGGAAAACTGTAGCTCTAAATACCCGAATAGATGCCTATGGCAGAGCTGTAATCAGCAACCAGCGTTTCCTTGGGAAGGGTGGGCTTGGGCTTGTGTCGCTGCATTGTGTTTCCTTTCATTCCAATGGAAAAAAGGCTCCATTTAATAATTAACAGCCATTCCTACCTCTCAGCCGGCCAGGCAGTCTGATGTGAAATGGTATAGCTGGAAAGCACAGAAAGATCAGTCTTTGCCAGACATGGCATCCACACGGCACCGGTCAAGAGACAAAAGCCTTTAGTGTTCCCAAAAAGAATTTAAAACATTTTACATCAAACAGCTGCAGAAGTTCAAGCATGTCACTGCTGGCCTGTGGCACAGGATGGGACAGGGCTTGTCAGAAAGGCTGCAGAGAGGGGGAAAATAGCACTGGGCAGTAACTCGGCTACATACATGATTTCTGAGCTTTCTGTACATCTCCCCCTGTATAATTAATACTCCGCACAGCGCACTGGGAACAAGAAAGATAACCCCCAGCAGCTTTTGCTTCACAAAGTAGCAGTCAAACAGCAGTCCCTAAAATCAGAAGTGCTGTGCCTTTCTCTCCTCGGCTGAAACCTCGTATTCTTGCGGTGGTGGCTGAAGCCAGACAGAGAAAATGAATAGGAGCATCGGCTAACTGGACCCCACCCAGGCCAGCTTCTACCTTCACGGAGGTCTTGACTCTACCATGGGTGGAGCGACTTCTCAGCAGCCAGATGAAGTTCATGACCAGGTTTCTGCTCATGACCAGGTCTCTGCAGGGGAGGGAAGACTTTAGTCTAGGGCTTGAACCAGTGCTAGTCATTCCAGTAGAGCTCAGGAGGATGCGAAGTGCTGGTATGGTCATGTTAAATACAGATTGTGAACAGAAAAGTCGTGGAGGGGTTAGGAAATCCTGCGCAGGGAATGAGCGTGGCAGCGAAGTGTGGGCACTAAGGGCTGAGGGGCTGGGCTGCCCTCAGAGGGAGCAAGAGGGGATAGAAATGGTTTCAGTGCCACCCTAAGAGCCAGGGATTGATACCAGACCCCCTGGCTACAGCTTTCCAGGGACTTCTCACTGCCAACACTGCTGAGGTTTGCAGTGTAGGTGCTAGGTCAGCCCTCAGCAAGACGTCCCCAGGAGCTGGAGACTGGCACAGCCAGTCCCTCCCGTGCCACTACCTGGATTATTGTGACTGTGCATGGGCTGGGGGGATCATCATGACTGTGCGTGGGCTGGGGGATGAATCCCGTTTCTGGGGATGGCTAATCTGCTCCCACTGGGTTTGTAGCCGTGGATTCCACCCTCCCCAGTAGCCCTGTTCCATGCAATAGGTGTTCCTGGGCCAGAGAACATGGCCACATAGCTGTGTCCTCCCACGAGCACAGGGACCATCGCCCCTTCGTGGCAGTGGCACTTCCCACAGGGTGGGTTCCCTTTTCCCTGTGGCTCCAGCAACTCTTAACCAGGTACCAAGTTTGGATACCTCCCATGATCCGGGCAGGGATCCTCGGCCCAGAGAGGAGTGAAAGGCTCTTTATCCCCCCTCTCCTTCACAGGTTTGTTTGATCCCTCCCACAAGTGTTTCTGGTGCCTTGGGTTTCACACTGCCTGCGCCTTCTGCCTGGCCATGCCACAATTTTAAACCTGAATAGGGTATTTATCTAAATATATCCAAAGGTATCCCTGTAATTCCTTGTGAGTTCTGGGGGCAGTGAGTGATTCAGGATACTTTTCTGACTTGTGCAAAGGTAAAAATGATTGAACTGTAACTCGGTGTTGTCCTTCAGGCCAAGCCAAACTGGGAGGGCAAGCCCAGGTTAGCGTGGGGTTCCTCCGGTCCCTGAAGCCGGGCACCGAATCATGCAGCGCAGCTGCAACGCATGCTCGCCGTGGCTCCTAGATGCCTTCACGCTTGGTTTTCCAAGAGGCGCAAAGGTACAAAATTATATTAATAAGAGCCTTGATGCTTAACCAAGCTACGGATCCTGAGGAGAGGTGGGTACTGATTCTTCTGGAAACTGGCTAAATAGGGATGAGTATTTTAAATGCTGTATTTATTCAGGCAGTAATGACATGCTGCTTTTTTGGAGAGCTGCGTTTTGTCAAAAGCAAGCGTTCTATTCCCCGTTCCCGATGTTGTGTGGTGTGTGGTGGCGTTTCCTCCTCCCCTGTACTTTTCTTATTTTGGCTAATTAAACTAGAACGGTCAATTCCAATTCCTTTTTTTTTTCTTTTTTCATTTCACTGCTGGACTGATTTGCTTCAGTTTATTTAGTGTTTTAAAATGGCTTCTATTTAAATTTGGAAGGGAAGAAAAATAAATCTGCTAAATATATTTCTATTCAGATCATATGTTGTGGCTTTTCTCTTTTTGAAGAATGAGGTCTAATTTTTGAACCTGAATTCACTTGGCACTAGCCTTGGCTTCAGCAATGTTGGGTTTCCTTTTGTTTTAAACTAATTCCCTTTTTCCTACTGCTGAGTTACGTTTATGTCTCCATGCTAGCAAAACTTTTATGCATGTGTGTGGTTTGAAAGTGTTCGTCTAAGCGAAGTTAAGTATGTGCAGAATACTTGAGGATGGGGCTCTAAGCATGTTTTATGGTGGCCCTTGGTGTAATGCTGCGGACCTGAAGCACTGCCGGTCCTTGCCAGCTACCCATGTGCATCCCATTTGCATACGTCTTTGCAAAAAGATGCAGCACATCTTTTTGCTTTCTTCTCTGCCCCTTGCTCTGGGAAGCCAGGGCCTTGTTCTTTTCTGGGTAGTGTGGTTTTGTTTTTTGTTTTTGTTTTTTTTTTTTAAGGGGAAAGAAGGTTACTAAATACTCGCTGCTTTCAGAAGTGAGAGGAGGTAGAAAAGAGCAGGAGGATACAAGGTGTGTTCAACAGCGTAGGGATTTTCACACGCTTCTTTGCAAAGTTTTTTTTTTTTAATAGATTAAAGCTTTATCTTAAACACTTAGGCTTGGCTAGAATGTGTTTCTCTGAGGAATGCGTGACTGAGACACACAGAAACACTAGTTAAGAAAAATAGAGATTTTATGTGATTTCTGACAAGCTGGCTGCTTTTTGTCCCTAAAGTCCCAATCCTCAAAGGTGGTCTGGGTGGGCTGTCTGAGCTCCTGGGCCTTCAGAGGGTTTTGAGGCAGGTTTGTCTGTGCATTGGGGTTTCTTACACATAACTGGATGTGTAACTTAGCTGCACTCTTCCGAAAAGGTTTCCTTGAGCACAGTGGACCGTGAGGCTGTTAGCTGCCTACCCCAGTCACAACAAAAAATTTGGAACAAGCAGTGTTATTGTTCCTTAAAGCTTCATCTGTTATAGTAAGCAAGGAAGCAAAATGCAGGTGCTTCAGAGCAAAGGTATGCATTAAATCTTATACCTATAGAAATTGGGAGATGCAAAACCACAGTCCCGGCAAGCAACCACAAATACATGAATTCGAGCAGTCCTCAGCATGCGTGGTACCAGAAAATGTCATATATAGGGGAGATCTGATATATGGTGGAAACCTTAAATTTTGGCCATATTCTGAGGTCAATTTTTTGAGTAAAACCTGCACTGCTGAGTCAGGTCAGCAGCTCCTTAAATTTCCTGCCCTGAATGTAAGTGTTCCCCTCTAGCTCCAAGATCAGGTGTTGGGTCCCCGCTCGGTGGTGTTGGGGCCCCGCTCGTTTCACCGTAGCCAGGTCTCGGGCGCCTCGGTTCTGCCCGGTCCTTCCCCTGTCTGGGGGACGGTGCAGCCCCTGCCTCGGCGGAGCTGGGCCCCGGGGTGCCTCAGCCCCCGCGCTGGTGGCTCAGCACCGCTCGGATCCTGCCCTCTGCCCCCCG
>NW_009258272.1:1103921-1105529 GCF_000687185.1 Egretta garzetta | reverse complement strand
GTCCCCAGCCTCTCGCCTCGCTGCAGAGTAAGTGCCCAAGGCAGAGACGCTGTGCGAGGGGGAAGGGAGCAGGGCCGAGGGGCACCCAGGGGTGCGGGGGGTGGGGGGGTAGGGCTCGGTGTGGTGGGCTGCCCTCACCTGCCTGAGGGAATCCCACAGAGCTGAGGGGTTTGATTTGTCCTGATGTGGACAAGAGGGACCTGCCGGGCACCCCGGGGTGTGCACGGTGGCGGGGTCCCAGCTCAGTGGGGCTTTGCAAGAGCTGGAAGAGGAGGGGGCACAGGGATACAGGTTTGGCCCTCGCTGGCCAGCACAGAAATCCCCTCTCCTGGCAGAGCTGGCTAAGGGGACTTAGGATCTGATTTATTCTGGTGGACATGCATGAGAAAATTCATTCCCCTCTCCCTACCCTCCAGGCTGCAGCTTCCATCACTTAGGGCTGGTAAGAGAGGGGGGGGTCTGGCGATGCCCCGCACCCAGTCCCCATGTCCCCCTCCCCGTGGAAGCAGAGCAGGGTGAGGAAGGGAGCAGGGGAGGATTTCCTCCTGCGAGCCTGAGCCCCCTCCGCAGGCTCCCAAGCGCTGAGCCCAAGGGGAAGCCATGCCGGGTACCTTACAGCGCAGGTCCTTTGCCAGCCCGTGGTGAGGTGGGTCGAAGCCAGCTTGGGCAGAGGGCTGGTAGCCCCCCAGCAGGCGAGCACAGAGGAGCTGGGATCTCCACCGCCGGCCTCCCCCTGCCCAGGGGCCTGTGCGTTTCCTCCGCGGAGCCTGGAAGAGGGGTCTTCGATTGCCACTCGGCAGCTCTTCTGGCCGAAAGAGTTTCTTTTTTTTTTATTATTTATTTACTTTGTATTATTTTTTGCAAGTGCTTCGGTATTACAGAGGAGGGCAGCAGAGAGAGGCAGCAGGGACATCCTTAAATAATTTTCATTTCTCTAAATCTGCCTTTTTCCTTTTCTCTCTAAGTCCAGAGGAGAGATCCTTGGGGGGGTGGGAGGCACATCTGCACTGCAAATAAAAATTACAACCACCAACCAAACAAAAAAAAAGTAACTGCTAAGAAAAAACACTTTCAATCAAGGACTTTGGAAATCGGAGATCACAGAAATTGTACTATTAATAAGGAGGAGAAAAAAAAAAAAAAAGAGGCAAGAAATGCAGAGACCATGGGCCAGCCTGGCTTCCTAGCGTGTACTTTCTGTTCTCTCTCCTTTTTCCCAAGGTAATTGCAGTCTGCCGAGAGGGAGTTAAATGGGATTAAAAGATCTGTGTAAGCAAAAGGACCCAGAAGAGAAGGAGGAAGGAGTGAGCCGTCCGGGCCAGGGGGTGTCTTTGACACAGCCGAGCCCCTTAGAGAGGCAGAGAGCTGAGCTCCTGGGAAGGATGTACCCACAAACCGGCCTGTCCCCCTTTTTCTGATGGATTGCCGCAAAAATTGCCCGAAAGAGACAATGCACTAAACGTGATGGAGCCGGAATCAGAGCCGGTCTCCAGACTCAGAGCTACAGCAGCAGGCAGGGGGTGAGTACAAAGTCCGGCTTCTCCCGGCGCCGGGGAAGGGCATCCCGGGCGGGGAGGGGGTGCCGGGGGCCGGGGGAGCCCGGGAGGG
>NW_009258272.1:1090733-1103248 GCF_000687185.1 Egretta garzetta | reverse complement strand
CGGGGCGGGCGGGTGCGCGGTGCCGCGTTCTTCGCGTGCTCGCTACGCGCACACGAGCACGAATTCTCCGTTCTATCTAAACACGCATATAAAAAAAGACAACTGCAGCGCACACCCTGCCCGCCGTCTTTCTCACAGAGCCGGGGCCAGCTTTTACTATTTTCATTGTTAAATTTGGTGGTGGTGGTGGCTGTTGTTCCCGGGGGCTAGCAAGGGGTTAATCCCTCTGGTTGCGTTGTCGGATGTAACGATGATTTACCGACACTCCCTTGGAAAGGCTGGGATTCTTCTGCCTGGCAGTTTGAAGTGCTTGCTCCCCGCGTGTCTGTGGGCGAGGATCCGGGGAGAGACCAGAACCGCTCCCGAGGGCTGCGACCGGCTCTCCTTGAGCAGCTTTGCCTGAGTTTATATACCCACAAGGGCTGAACTTCAGCGGTTTCGGGTTGGTTTTTCTTTTTGCCCAGACATGGCACGTGCAGATGCTGGTAACTGCAGCGTCCCCCAGTTGCACCTTTTTAATATTGGGCACGATCTAGAGTGAAATGCCTGCTTGGGACCCTGCGAAGGGTGGCTGGCTGTCAAAAATGGAGAAGCTGAAAGGGGAATGGAGAGAGAAAGTTTCCTCTGAAAGAGCGAGAGTAGCGAGGGAAAGGGCCCTGATGCTGGGGGGATACTTGGCACGATGCACGGTGGTTGCACAGAGCACCCATTTTTGAGCAGGATGGGGAAGTTGACCACAGTCATGCTGTGGATGAGGACAGGGAGATCTGCTCGAGTCCCAGGGCAAGGCAGACCCTGCTGAGGCCAGGGTTGGGAAACTGGGATCCGGGAGAAGGCAGCGTGGCTGCCTGTTCACCGGAGGTCTCTGTCCATCCTTGCATCTCGGTGTCCCAGGCTAGGGCTGTGCATGGCCGCATGGGGTTTGAGCGTTGCGGTGCCATGGGAAATCTGCGCTTTGGTCTTTTCTGGTGACTCTGAATATGTGCGCCTTTTGTTCCCAGGATCTCCTCTGGGTTAAATACCTCGCCAGCATGCTGCTGATCCGTTCCCTCCTCAGCAGAGGTCGCTTGCTACCCTTCGCATTATCTCTCGATGGGGTTTTTTTTTGGTGCTGGGTTTTGATTTGCTTGGCAGAGTTGAGTGCTGTGCATCCTACCATTCCCACAGCTGGATGTTCCTGTTGCGGCTGGGGTTGTTGGAGAGGGTCCTCGGAGCCCAGAGCTGGCTTGTGCCTGGGCTTGCCAGGCCACCCTCGTGCTGCCAAGTCTTCCTCGGGGTGGGTGAGGGTGGTGCTGCCTGAAGGCAGCTCGTAATGTGAACCTTCTGGTGTGCTCCCACGTGGTGCTGGGGGTCCCGCATGTCCCAGCACTCCTGCAGCATCCTCTGAGCAGGGCTGGGGAGCTGCCAAGGTGCAGGAGACCCAGGGCTGGAAGCAGGAGGGCCAGCTCACCAGGGAAGGAGAAGCAGTCACAGAGTGCGCTGAAGCCTTGAGCTGGTCCGAGCAGCCAAAGCTTGTAAAACCAGAAGAACAGAGTTTGACAGGATCTGCAAGCTTAAAATGCCCCTCTTGATCATTTCCATGGATGCATTTTTGCGAGCACAGGCTCACTAACCTACAGAAGGTTTTGCATTCAGCTGTGCACTGAGCACGTGTTCAGACCACAGCACTTGCACTGCTCAGCAGTGGTTTTGCCACCTTGGCCCCTTCCAGTCCCAGGGCTGCGTGCTGACCATGGGGGAAGCTTGCCTGATGCTCCTGGAGGCCTTTGCTGGGCGCCTGCTGGTTGTCACAGCCCTGGGTTGTTGGTGTGATGCTGCTCTGGGGGCTGCCTGGCCTGTGTGCTGGACAAGAGCTGCACGCACGGTGGTACAGCACCCACTGGGCACCACCAAGGTGGGTCAGCCCCTAGGAAGGCCTGGGAGGGCTGGAGGAAGGCATGGCTCCTGTTTTAAGAGAAGACCATTGCATGCAAGCTGGGCAGGTGACCTGGGGACAAGTTATGGCACTGCCAGGCAAATTCAACAATGGGAGCAGCAGGCAGGCAAATGACGTGTGTGTGCTGGGTGCCTTGGGGTAGAGAGGAGGCAATTACGCAGCCTCCAGGAGCTGTGTCCCAGGAGGGAAGGGCAGTGTCACAGCCAGGGTTACAAGCTGAAGTCTAGCATCCAGGTCCCTGCTGCCTTGATGTGCCGCTCTGAGCTCCAGCTCATCCCCTTTCTGCAGTGGGTTGAGGAGATAAAATCTGCTCTGCTTGAAAACAGTGTTTATAGAGGTTATGTTCTTGACCGAGAGTTGACTGGGTCTTGTGGTGAGCAGGTTGTAGGAAATCTCTGACCAGAGACAGACACAGAGCATGTGGGTTTTTTCCCTTCTCTCTTTCTTTACCAATTTGTTGGGGGCACAAGTAGAAATGATGGACGCTTACTGAAGTGCAAATGGAAACAATGGGGAATTCTATATAGCTCTGCCAAACCCCATTCACAAAATGAAGGAATGCAAAGGCGCGTTTGTTGGAAGGACAAAAAAGGAGTGAGATGATGGATCGTGCTTAGCACTTCTGTTTGTCGAGGGCTCCAGTTACTAACTGAGAACACAAAGGCAAGGGCCAGCAGTGAGTGTTGTCGCTTCGCGCAGCTGCAAAGTCAATAACCCAGACAGATGGGTGGTGAGCAAAGAGGAGACCCAGTAACAGGTTGTCAGGAAAGATCCCCCCTTGTAGGAAGCTGCTGGGAGGTATCTGGGAGGGTGTTTGTCACCGCAGCCTCGACTGTCAGTCTTGCCTGTAGCAGAGGAAGAAGCAGGTTGTCACCAGCAGGAGCTCAGGGGAGCTGGTTAGGTCTGGGCCAGCCTTGTGCAGTGAACACACAAGCCCTGGTTCCCAATTAGGAGGACAAGGACCAGTGGTTTGAAACCCATCAGCCCTCCGTCCACAGATAGCAGATAAACCCTCGAAAGAACAAGGTGCAAGGTGTCTGCGGAGGGGAGGATTGGCCATGCTGATGCTTCGTCTCCACGATCTGTGTGCCGCAGGTCTGCAGTTCCCTCCCAGAGAAAGCATCAGAGGAGCTATAGGTGCTGGGGCAATACCAGGCCTTTGTGCCTGGCTGATGTGCAGGCTTGCAGGACAGCAAAGCTGCTTTGTGGCTCACGCTTTTGCTACCAGGGAAAGCATCAGCTTTTTCTGGGCCACAGTTGCCAAAACTCTGGGCTAAACCTCTCCAGGCACAGGGCTAAGAGCATGTTTGTCCTGAATTGAGATTAGATTGGGCAGAAACAGTGCCAGAATTCCCTGGGAATATCTGGGTTTGTGCAGGCATTCCAAACTCCGGGGCAGGGTGGAGCAGCTGAGATTTTCCTGTTCAGGATCACCCCAAGGATGGGTTGGAGTCTGGCCTGGAGAGTTTCCCATCCGTTTGGGCTACTGAAGTCTCCAGTAATAACGGTGGGACAAGCTTGGAAACCCCCCGCTTTGTACCCGCTCAGGGCGCCGTTAAAGCTCGGGCAGGCGCTCTGGCATCCCACTTCTTCATCCTTTCCCCTTATGGCTGCACGTGCAATGAAATTTTAATTGTTATCTGAAAATCTGTCTTGATAAACGTGTGCCCAGAAGCTGCGGGTTGGATTCTGGACGTTTCATGTACTTGGACAATATTTTGGGGGGCTTTTTTGAACATTAGAGGGGTACTGCATTTCATTCTTCCCTACTTAATACTGCCAGTTTCTAGGTCGTTCTTAGATTTCTCAGTATTTTTAACTGACCATGGCAATGTACCTATCTGGGCCATATCTGCTTCTCTGCTTTCTCCTTTTTCTTACACGTGTGGATGCTGAATGGGGGTTAAAAATGAACACCATCTCAGTCATCTCGGAAACTCTTCCCTTAGCGTGCTGAGTTTTGCAACAGTGCCTGCATATGCCAGACAAAATCTTTGGCTGGAGGTGTAGATCAATAGCTGGTTTATAGCGCAGGAAAGGTCCAGCAAAGGACTATGCAGGGCCAATACAGGGATGTCTACATAACGATACATTCCCGTTGTTGTCTCTGGAAACTGAGGGGCGAGAGGAGAAATACCACAGTTTGCAGAAGCCCCAGTAAGACAGCAGAAATCTGCTGTGCAAAGGGTGCTACTAGTATAAAAAAAATAAGATTTCTGCCCCAAAAAGCTGGGAGTGGAATCAATGCCATGGTGCAATTTAAAGCCTCAGTATGTAGGTTGTGATTTTTGTTTCCTGTTGACTGTCAAAACTGCTCGGGAGTCTTATAAAATATCACCTCCGGTCATGTGCAAAGGATCTTAAGCAATATAGACTTTTTCTTCTTTTAAGATAGATTGCCTGATCTACAGCTAGAAGTGTAGATTTGCCTTTCTTGCAAAGCAATTTTCAGCATCCAGCTGGCTTTCTGGTCTTTTGGACAGAAAAAACTGCACCTGAATGGAGGAGAGTGAGGGGAAATAATTTTTCCACCCTGCAAGACCATTTGCAATTTCAAAGACGTTTCCCCGTTGTAAATGAGGGAGAAAAAAAAATTTAAAAATTAAATGCTGCTTTGGGCCCTTGTAGCATTTTCTTCAGCTTCGACCCACCATCTAAGCAAACAAGATGTCAAAACCATTTGGACTTTTTTTAAGGCAGGGGCAAAACTTTTAATTCAGAAACGCTGAAATTGTTCCAACCAATTCCAGAAATTGTAAAGTGAAGAATTAGCTGATCGCAGCTATTTTACACATTGCTTCAGTTTTGTCAAACTTTTTTTTTTTTTATCAATAATTCCTGGCCAAGCCTACCCTAGAGGCCCTTGTCTTACTACTGCCTTTAGTCCAGTGTAGTGCTTTATCCTCTGATACAGAAGCCAGCGGGTGTCAGGTAAGCACCGATGTGTTCAACAGGATTTTTCCTTTACTTTTGCTCTCAAGGTTGCCACCCTGAACATGACTTCACTGGGGTGACAGCAGCAAGACATGCTGTGGACAAGCCACCCGGAGAGGCAATAGCTCTTCTCTAGCTCCCGAGCCACAACTTGCTGCGCTCAGAAGTCCGATTTCTTAACGCTCAGTAAAATGATGGCAAATGAGTGTGGAAGCTGAAAACCACAGCTTTGCTAATTAGCAGTCATGATTTCATCAGGCCCCCCGGAATGGTGGAGACCACCACTTGCAGGGACCGCCTGCCTGTCCTGGAGCTCCAGCAGCAGTCGTGCCTTAAACCTGGGTGCTTTTTATAGCAGCTCCTCAGCGTGTTTATTCTTGGCTGCTACCTGCATGCGCGTGGTCCTCACCGGGAAGATACTAAAGTCACCACCAAGGCTGAGAAGTGTGGTTGCTGCTCTGGTACTTCTCTGTCCCTCCCTCTGTTGTTTCTTACCTTGCACTTTGGACGCTGGTTTAGTTCCCATGGACCCATTGCAGGAGTTCACAAAAAGTAGCAACGCAAAATTAAGCTGTAGTCAGTAGCTTCAGTTTGCTGTAAAGGGAGTTTGGCTGCACTGGGAAACTTTTAGGGTTCATGTGAGCTTACATTGTAGGTATTTGGGGGCACTTCTTCACCTAGTGACTATAGCAGTGGGATCCTCGTTCTGGTATTCAGAGGCCCTATGCAATAAAAGAAATAAATGCCTTTAGTGGGTACCTCTTGATAGATTCTCTGTGGAAATCACTGGTTGTGGGAAGAAGCCAAGGTAAAGGCAAGGTGGGTTTGATAGCTCTATATAAGGAGAAGAATCTGCCTTTACTATTGCTACTCAAGCTGCTTATGCAATCCTGTCGCTGCAGAGATGTAACGGAAAAAGAGCCTGTATTATAAAATCCTGCAATAATTAACAGCCCCATCAGTCACAGGTCTGCCATTTGGAAGCTGCTTTTGCTTTTTCCATTAAGTTGGTAAATTTTGCCAAAGTGTTTTTCTTCAGTGTTTTGGCATTCGGCCCTGCTCTCAACTCTTACGGTATTGGTTGTGCGAGGGGTCCAGGAGCGGGGCTGGGGCCAGCTGGATCCCATGCCGTGCATTCATCTCCTTTATAGCCCCGTCGGTGTCACTGGAATAAAATTACGTGCTGGATTTTCCCCTAAGGCTTGTTCCCCCTCACTGTGTTGGTCAACGGGGACTTTGGAAGCAAATTTATGTTGTGAAGGTACCCCTCCAAAAAAAGCTCTGGACTTGAGTCAGGTGTGTTGTGTGCACCAGCATTTGTACGTAGCTGTACAAATCTGATCCTCACCAGAGAAGAGGTGTTCTTAACGCTTGGGATTCCTGGTGCCCTTGGAGCTCACGTCACATTGGTCACCTCCTTCCCCTTGTTGCCTGTGGTCTCATCAGGCAGTCAAGCCCGGCGGCTGATACCCGGGAAGGTCTTTGCTTCATGCATGGGTGGAATTGTGTCCGCATCTTAAAACTCCCCTGTTCCTTTGGAGGTGACCACAGAAACGCAGGTCTTTCCATTAAGTGGATTTTGGCCTCTTTTAAGTCGTTAAAAGACTTCTGCTAGAGGTAGCTGTGAAGGATCATCCCATTCTGCTTCCTTTCCTACCTCCCCTGAATGACCTGGGCCAACAGCTCTCCTTGTCCTCAGCCGTACCTTCAGCCTGGGAGCTGCGTCCTGTGGGATGAAGTGGGCAGAAAACAACCAACTCTCCCCAGCTGGAGATCTCTTGAGCACGGTGAGAGTTTCCTGGTTAGCATATGGCTGGCTACAGGACATGGTGAAAGAATGCCGTGATTCGGCTATTCCAAGCCGCTGTTCCTTCGTGCTAAACTAAAGCAGCCCCAGAGTTCCCGACATGTGCAGCCCAGTGTCAGGGTAATGGAAACAGCAGAGAATGATTGTGGTTCATCTCATTTGTTTCCCAGCCGATGAGGGGCCACTCCAGCATTTTGTCCCTTCAAGCCTTAAAATATTGGCTAGCGGCTGGATTCCTGCATGGATTTTCACATTTAAGGCCAGGTTTCCCCACCAATGTGTAAATCACTGCGGCTTCATTTTAGCTGTGGGAAAGGGTCTCCTGCGCTGGGTGAGGATCAGCCCAGGGTAATTCATGGCCTCAGAGGATGCTTTTGTGTGCTAAAGCTGAGACTTGATGGCAGGAGAAGAGTGGTCTCTAATCCCATTGCATAAATGATTTGTCTTTGCCAGATCCAAAGAGAGGAGCAAGCTGCACTTTGGCATTGCTTTGCATATCCCAGTGTCCGCACTGGCTTGGCTGAAATGAAAAACAACCTGTGGATGTCCCACGCCGCTTTCTTCTGGCTGAGGACTTTCTGTAGTTTACATTTTTTGTCTCTGTTCCTCCAGCAGCCCTTGCCGATCAAGCTGTTAAATATCATCTCTACAAGATGAGGGAATTCAATCTTCAGACTTTCCACTGACAGTTTTAAGTGAGCTTAACCAAGGAGTTTCCTATGTTCGTTATTTGGCTCCAAATCAAGGAAGCTGGTGGGGGAAGGGGGGACTGCAGCTACCTTTCTGGTAAAAGTTTTCCTCTCTGCTGGCACTTCAAGGCTTAGTTTAGCAAAGTGAAAGGTTTGTCCAATTCCCCCTCAGGCGTGAAGGGCTCTGCGAGTGTGTGCTGCGCTTGGGAGTCTGCAGCTCTCGCACTTTCTAAAGTTTCCTCCCATACCAAGCTAATGAGAAAGTCATTAGTGGCAACAGCATAGGGTGCTGAGTGGTTAGAAGCTGTCCCCCATCTTTGCCTCTGGCTGTAAAAAGAGGAATAGATCCATGTAGGCTTTTGTACATTTAGAATATTTGTAAGCGTGTAGTAAAGCAATAGGACTTGGGATTTGTTTGCTGAGATGCAGGTGACGTCGCTGCGCGGCAGCCTGTTATCTACCCGTGTTCTCGCAGGCACACACACTCCTGGCGTGCCTCTTGACCTTCCAATTTTGAATTATTTCTCCATCCTCTTGCGTTTCTGGTGTCCTCGATGAGATGAGTGCCAAAGAGTAGCAGTAGCAGAGCGACTGCCGACCTGGCACTGATGACATTGCATCTCAAAGCACTCGTCTGGTCCCCTTTAATACTGGTGGGAAAACCTTCCGCTGAATTCAGCAGGCTTTAGATGACTTTTACGGAGTAAAATGAAATCTCAGTCAGGAGCAAGTGCTGTTCTGCTGAGCACCCGTTCTCCTTTTCCCGGAGACGTGTGGACACCACCGCTGGCTTCACTGGACTTGTGATCAAGGGGAAAGCCTTTAACAGAGGGGCTGGGTTTTGTTACTGATGTTGTAGCAACTAATTAATTTTTCTTCTCTTTCAATTTTAGGGGATTCTGCTTTCTCTGGACTGTATTATGTTTTACCTGGTTCCTGGGATTCACACAGGGAAATTCTGAAGGTAAATTACACTTTTCTTTTTTCTCCTCTTCTCTTTCAACAAAGTAAAAGCCAAGGGCTCTGGTATCAGTTTAGGACGATTGTTTAATAATGTCTGAGTTTAGTGCACAGAACTCAATGCATTTATTGCTGATCGTTGCAGTACTGATGATAAAGATGATGCAGTTACCAGCTGGCAGAAGAACCAGTTTTTTACAGGTGATTACGTGCCCCACAGGATTTTCCAAAGTGCCTGTCTGTCTGGTGGGAATGAAGCACTTTGGGTCTAAAATG
This sequence comes from Egretta garzetta, assembly GCF_000687185.1. Taxonomy (NCBI): domain Eukaryota; kingdom Metazoa; phylum Chordata; class Aves; order Pelecaniformes; family Ardeidae; genus Egretta; species Egretta garzetta. The sequence goes on along the minus strand of NW_009258272.1, from coordinate 1,094,646 downwards.
TCCCTGACATCTACCTGCAAGTGCTAGGACTTAACTGATTTTTTAGAAAATGCCCCTTGAGGCTGGGGCATTAAGGAATTAAGTGTCTCTGGCAGACGGGTTTTTCCTTGACTTGAATGCAACCCAACCGGGCCTGTGCAGGCACATAGGATGCTGTACGTATAGAAATGATGCGAGTTCTAAAAGTAAAAGCAAATTTAAGGAAGAAAAAGTCCACGGGGTGGTTGAGAGCAGAATGGCTACGGATGGCTCAGTCCCTGTGCTCTAGGGGAAGTATTCTATGGGGAGTGATCATCCACCTTCACCCTATCTTTACACCCCTTCTCCAGGCATCCCCGGTGCTGCTGGGGACAGGACAAAAAATTGGGGAACAATAATCAATGACCCCACAAGAGGAGCTAGAAAGCTTCAGAGTCAGAAAAATAAAAATAAATCCGTCTTTTACAGTTGATAGTGGGAGCTGAGCATCTCTGCAACATCTCTTTGTAAAGGAGCTGCCTCCTCATACAATAGCAACACCTCTTCCACATGGATGCCTTACAGGGGTGTGTGCTGGAGCTGAACGGCTTCCTCCAGGATCAGTAGACAACACTAAGTGGACTAGCAGGCTCCAGGGCTCTCCTCTCAGTCTCCAAAACATGAAGGAAAAATAGAAAGTTGGTAAATGCTCAGCTGTAAGCCAGCCCACGGAGGGGGGAATACATCCCTGCCATCAGCAATTTTGAAAAATGTAATATTTTCCAAATTCTGCTTCAATGCAAAGGAGGTGAACATCTGGCTGAATTACTGAGTCAAGCAGTTTTCAGAGCAAGTTTTATGTCAGCTCGTAAAGAGGCAGAACAAATACTGTGTCTTGGCATCCCTTTTTTCAAGTAGATTTTAATATGCTGGTTAGATTCCTCTCTCTCCATCATTTCACTCCCATGATAATTATGGGATGGTGCCATGTCTTTTGATTGTTCCCATCAATCCAGAGGAAACTCTTTCACTTTGCTCTTGCTGCACTACCTTAGTGTGGTAGATAACTCCCCTCTGAGATGCTTTCTCTGTGATAAAGGAATTTAAAAAATCTTGCTTGGTTTCCCCACAGTCAAGCACAGGTGGCTCTTCTGGGTACCAGAAGGTAAAAAACTTCTAAGGAGGCAAACGCTGTAAGGAAACATTGGTGACCTGAGACTGTGTTATCACACAGGATTTTCAAACAGGAGATTTATAAAAGCAAATAGGAGCTTGTTCATAGATCTGTGTGAGGATGAAATTAAGGCAATGCCTTGGGCTTCTGAAAACACTGCAGTTACTACAGAACACTGCAGTTATTGCCATAAGGCTTAGGGGTCTTCCTGCACACTGGAAAATCAGGGAACGCAGAGGATGATTTTTCCATAAGTGTTACAAATCCGAAAGATCATGAGGTTTGAGTTCATCTGATGTGCACTGACTAAGGGTCTGGGCAGGAACTGCTGGAAATGTAGCATTTATTCAACCCAATTTTGGCTGTGGGCATCGCATCTCGGCTGCTGGAACCGAGGAAGCTGCAAGCTATTTCTCTCCCGCCTTCTGCTTTCTTTTCCTTATAAAGTTTTTCGCATGGGGAAAGAAAGAGGTGGGAAGGAGAGCAATCAAACATTTTATCCCCTCTTTCAGAGACACTCACGTGATTGTTCAGGAACCTCTGTGCATCGCAATTCATGCCCAGTCTGTTAGAAGTTTTTCCCAGTTGCTCCAATGTTGCTACAGGAGTATTGCAACCAGCTTCAAGGCACCTGGGATCAGGCTGTGCTAAGTGAATGGGTTTTTAAATAATGTGTTTTGATGGAAAAATCTACAGAGGAAAAAATTTGAAGGGGAAAAAAATGCTTTGCTAAACTTGGAGCTACTTAAGGAAGCCAAAATTACCTTGCATTTTACGTTAGTTGATGGCATCCCGTCATCCCGGGGGATGTGCCCCGCCAGCCCAGGGCAGTCAGCATGAGAGGCAGATGGGCTTGGGTGCACAGGAGTCCTGAGCTATGTGCCTGGACCTGGTGCTGGAAAATCCACATACAAGTCCTGCATGATGTTTGTTTTAATCAGGTTTTGCGTAGGCATCTAGAATTTGGCTCTACCTTAGCGGGTTTTGAGGGAAAGGAGTGGTTGGGTTGTGCTTTTTTTTTCTTTAAGCGCTGTTGGATGCAGTTGCTACCAAGGCAGTTGGATTGATATCACAAACAGCAGCAGCATCCTCTGAGCAGGGAAGCATCCTTATGTTTTTGCAGAGCAGCTACCAAATGAATAGCTCCTGGAGCATAAAGCATCTCTGCCTAGTAGAGACGCAGCACTGTCTGTCTCTGGGAGAGAACCTAAAAATACATGTAGGAATCGGAAGCTGGAGTCTAGCTCCTAGTTTAAGTGGTAAATTTATTTCCTTAGGGCTAAATCCTGATGCCTTTGAAGTCTGTGGCAAGGGTCCCACTTGACTTTGCTAGAGCCAGGCTTTGGCCTTTACTATTTCACAAGCTCTGGAGATTATCCAGTGTGAAGATGCTGCTGTGATTCCTCCATTCGGTGCAGAGAGGGGAAGGCTCTACCTTTGCTGTGCTGAGGGACAGCCCTGTCGGGCAATGTGGCAGGAAAACAGTGGGGGACCAAGGATTTCTTGGTATGGGAGAAGGTACCATTACTCACATGCTGTGCAGTAAACCATCCCCTCTGCACAGAGAGGGAGCGTTTCCATCCCCTGTCGCACCCAACACATCTTCTCCAAGGTAGTCTCTGCTAGAAAATGAGTCAAGATGCCTTAAAAAAGAGAGGTGGGAATAAAGCTGAGCTCAGACAAAGTAAATATTGATGGACTTGTTCTTACGTACAAAAATGGCCACGGTTTCTGCCAAAGTCAAGGAACAGAGGTTTTCTCGTTATCCTCCTCCCTTCCTGGCCGGCAACATTACAGGCCTCAGGCTGGCTTGAATCTACAACCCTTCTGGCCAACACTGAGGATCTCATTTAAGTGCCAGTTCTCCAGATATTGGGTATTGTGCTGAATATTTAATGGTTAAGGGTGAAAGAGGCCAAATTCCAAGGCCCCTTTAGAAAAGGAACTTGTTTTTTCTTTGGACAACCTTTTGATTTACTTCTCCTTTTAATCTAGAAAAGCTGCAGTCCATGATGTTAGCTGACGTGCAGCCATGATGGGCACCACCGCATTTCTGATTGTTAAATTCTTACCTTGCAAGATCAGCATTTGGATTGTACAGCCAAGCTTCCCCAAAGAGCACTTAAATAGACGAGAGCTAGCTGGTTGTCGAGTAATGGGGATTGCATTTGGGCAGGGAAGAGGGAAGGAAACATGGTTTTCCTAGCTCATTTTCAACAGCAGTAGCGTCATGGTGATCATTATAGCCTTAACTTTATCTGTCTGTACCATGTAGGGAACATATCTTATTAGACCAAATGTTCGAGCTGGAGTAAGAGAACAAGCTTTTGGGTGCATGAGTGCCTTTTTCAGGTCTGGGCACATTTACCTTTGCAGCTTTTTGCACGTAGTCCTCAGCATCTTCCCCAGTTCAGTAGTTCAGCTGAGGCTGCCGCCAGCTGGCTCCAGTTTGCGTTGCTGTTGCCTGCTAATCTGCCTTGGACTACGAGCTGTGTGTGACTCCTCTTAGACCTTGGGGCCAGAAACCCGAGGATTCTGTGTGTCTGTCCATTGCAGGCTTCTCCCTGAGTCTGTGGAGAAGGATAGGTGCCCCCCCCGCCCCGGACAGCAATCCCTCTCATCCTCTCCTGAACAAGACACCCAGTTCCTAGGTGACTGATGTTGGATTTCTGAGCTCTTCACAAACCAAGTCTGGTTCCTCCAACTTATTAAAATAATTTAAGGCTGTGTAAGATGATCTTCTGGGAAAAAAAGTACTGCTGTTGAGAACCTTAAGCGGTT
>NW_009258272.1:1085020-1090696 GCF_000687185.1 Egretta garzetta | reverse complement strand
TTCAGTGAAATCTAGGTGCAATTTTTTTTCATGCTGGGAGGCACCTTTGCTTCCCTAAGCTCTCCAGACTCTCAAAGATCAAAAGCTGTTTCTTGCTAATTTGGAGAGAGACAGATAGAAGGCTTTTGCTCCCTTTGAAAGTTCTGTTCCTTGCCTTCTGGGGATATAAAATTTTGCAATCCCAGCTCAGTCTGTTGTTCAAATTCCTTTTCAGCTGTGTGGTCAGTACTCAGAATTAAATCCCAGAGAAGTGGACTCTTGGTGCTCAGTGGGAAATTTCCTTGCAGTGAGGTCAGCTCCCTCCAGAACATCTGGAGCTGGTCCCTGGTGGGACGGCACAGCTAGCCAGATGCACCATGGAGCTGATGCGTTTTGGCAATTGCTGATGGCCAAGTTGAGCATGTACTTGCTCTTCACGCTATAGGCAGAAGAGCTATGTGCTCTCCATTTTGATTATTTGAACATGTATGTGTGAGAGGATGCTTGGGGGTTCCTGTGTCCTATTACCCCTTTGGATGGGCTGGCTTGACCTCCAATACCCATCCAGCCCTTGGGTTGCCCAACACCTCACAATTTCTTTGTGTTTCCCTTTTCAGATGTGGATGTTCTTCAAAGACTGGGCCTGTCAGGGAAAAGGCCATCGAGCGGATGGTCCTCATCACGTTCAGTTCCTCAAGGAGTCATTCCTTTCAAATCAGGGGTCATCTTCACTCAGCGAGCACGCATCGAAGCACCGGTCAGCACCATCCTCCCCACAGGCTCCAGCACTGACCTGCTCCTGGTGCTGAGCCTCTGCTCCCACCGCATCAATAATGCTTTTCTCTTTGCTGTCAAGAACAAAAAGAAAAAACTGCAGCTGGGGGTCCAGTTTGTGCCTGGGAAGATCATAGTGTATGTGGGCCACAAGCGCTCTGTATATTTTGATTACAATGTCCATGATGGCCAGTGGCACAATATGGCCATCGATATCCGTGGCCAGACAGTCACTTTATTTACTTCTTGTGGGAAGCGCAGAGTACATGCGGATTTGCATTTTAAAAAGGACGAGGCATTGGATCCACATGGATCTTTCCTCTTTGGGAAGATGAACCAGCACTCCGTGCAGTTTGAAGGAGCCATCTGCCAGTTTGATATTTATCCTTCCGCCAAGGCAGCTCATCATTACTGTAAATATCTAAAAAAACAGTGCAGGCAAGCAGATACCTACCGGCCGAACCTGCCCCCCCTCATCCCCCTCCTGCCCAGGGATCCCAGTGCCTCCCCGAGCACCCCACAGCACATGGAGCCCTCGCTGCAGGGTTTGAGAAACGTGACCACTGCTGCCCCATCCTTGGAGTTTGGCAGGGTCACTGCACCCCTCAAGGCTCGGGGTTCAGGTGCAACGACCATTGTATTGGTATCATCCCCACCACCGCTGCCAAAACTGACAACCAAAGCCGCAAAGGTCATGGTGGCCCCATCTTCTGTTCCATCGAGTATGGAAACACAGCCACCCACCCGTTCAGTTCCTCGGGGGACGGTGACAACCTTCAGGGTGTCTCGGCCCACTCCCAGCACGCGCATGGAGAAAAATCTTCTTCCCATTGCCAAAAAGGCCCCACCAACAAGCCAGAGCCCTGCCACGGCCAGCAGAAAGGAGTCCAAGCAAGAGACCAAAAAGAAGATCAACCAAAAGCCCACCATTGAGCCCTCCGAAGCACCCAGTACTGGAAAGCCAAGGAGGAGGGTGACTGATAACACAACCAGCAGCGTCCACTTTGTCACCCTAAAGCAAAGCCCACAGAACCCGGGCAACGGGCCCCTTCCAAAGAAGCATGTGCCGTCCCCCACCAGGAGAGTGGATCCTAGCGACATCCCTCTGGTGTACCCCAAACCACCCCTGGGGTCTGCCGGTCCTGTCTCCAGAGCCAGGGCACAGGCCTTCAACCTCACAACCCCAGCTGCGACTGATGGCTATCAAATCTTTGACCCCCTCGGACCCACTCCATTTCCATTTTTACTGGGATATCCAGGAGTGAAAGGAGAGAGAGGACCTCAGGTGAGTTCAAGCTCTTAACGATGCCTATTCCTGGTCACAGATCACCTGAATGGTTGGCAGACAATAGCCTACAGGGGTTTCTATAAAGCTTAGTGGAGTGTGACAACTGGAAATAGCAGCCAAGCACAATTACATTTCTGATGATCACAGTTTCAGAGTATATCTTGGTGTAAAGTGCTCTGTGATGGTGGATGCCCCTTAAAAGTTTGGGATTAAAGTTGCTGTTTAATGGTAGATTTAAGAAAAGGAAAAAGAAAAAAAAATCCCGCCTTCCTATAAGTTGCTGGTTAAAATTTTGAAGGCCAGGCTCGGGCTCTGTCCCACACCCCACCTGGTTTTACTCAGGACCAAGAAGGCAGAACTGCCAGTCACACTCCAAAGAAAACCCAGGTGCCTCAAAAACATGCCACGAATTAACTCTTTGTTAACCCTGGTTATTAATTTGGTTTGTACCTGAAATTCGTATTACCAGAAAAGTGCCCTATTTCAGCAAATGCAAGTACAGAGACTGCTGCAGGATTTAGGTTTTTTTTTTTTAAAACAAATTCTCCTCTATTTTTAAGGTATAAGTTAATTTTTTTTATTTCTCATAGCCCACACTTAAAACATGCAACGAGTTTCCTTTATAAATTTAACTACTGCATTCCACACACAATAACCGCTCTCAGGGTGTATATCTTGGCTATCGTAAAAGTATACAGACATTTTGTAATGCTAAAAGCAGTCAGGCCACACTAATTATCTGCTAACTTTTTTTTTTCACATGCAAGAATGCAAACAGGATCTTTAAACTGGCCAACTTCTAGGAGGATTTTGTGTTCCAACCAAAGCCTTTTGCTATATTGTGTATATGAGAGAGGGGTTGTACATGTAAAATAAGTTTCTCCCAGACAGAGTCTTAAGTTGCCAAGTTCCAGCCTAGAGCAAATTTTTACAGCTGACTTCTTAAAATAGTGAAAGAAGGGTTTACAATGGAAATACTGAGAGGAGCTTAAAGAACACAACCAACAGCGGTTGCCTCTGCAGATGTGCTGTTCGTTGTCGCAAGTAACACCTAAAGCGAACCCTCGGGGGGCACTTACCTTCAAGGGCTGCCTTCCCCGCCTGTCCCATTCCAAAGCACTCTAGGCATTTCTCTCCTTGTAATTTGGGTGGGGAGTCACAGAGCTGGAAGGTTCCCATCTCTGGGAGAGGAGAAGATGCTGCCCCAGGCAGGGTGTGCAGCGCAGGCAGCCCCGCGCTCCTGCCTGACGTTACAGGCACACGTCCCTGGTGTAGGCTTCGTGCTCGGGAAAGTCTTGCTAAGTCCCTGAGTAGACAGAAGGAGCTTCAGCGATTTTGATCTTTGGGCCGTCGTCTGTGTTTTGTGGAGAGTTGTTTCAGGCAGATTTCCAAGAGGAGCAATTCAGCAATTGTGAACTCTTAAAACTCCGCTCACCTGTACGGGGTAAATCTGGGTGGCTGCTCTGAGCCAGGTGAAATCCTGACCTTTTCCACCTTCCTGCCCTGCAAGTGTCATGAGGGCGACCAGGCTCCAAGCCCCCACTTCCCCCTGCAATCTAAAGAGCTTATTATTGAACTGGAGTGGAAAATCCTTCTCAGCTTGTGAATCATAGCAAAGAAACCAGATTCAGGCTGTGGAGGGCTGAGGGAAGAGATGGCAGGATTTTTCCATCCCATCTGAGAACAACTGGAGTCCTGAATTGAGGGAAAGGAGAACATTTTGAGGCTCTGTCTGGCCTGATCCTCTTTGACTGCTGGAAACAAAGTCAGCACTTTGGGAGGGAAAGGTTATGGCTCGGCTGGAGCTGGCTGCCGCGCGGTGCTTGATGGCTCCTGTGACTCACTCGGAGATCGCTGTGCCATACGGCATGGGATGGCTCTGACGGGGGGGGTGAAGAGAAAGAGGAGAAAAGAGCAGAATGGGGATGACATGCTGGGAAATTAATGTAGCACTGCTATGGCCAGACGAGCATGTTTCAGAACAAGTGCTGATAAATGCTCCGTGCTTGAGTAATTACCTGGCGCCGTCCTCGCGGTGTTGGGCAGATGTTTCTGATGAGGTCAGTACAGCCCTTCTGCCTCTGCTGTGTGGTGTCGCAGCCCGGCGCTTTCCCTGGACCGGGCAGGTTATGGGCTGGGAATGTCGTACACGGAGTCTGGAGCACGGGTGGAAGGATAACGCAATTAATGAGTTTTCCCAGTTGTGTTGCCTGATCCAAGGTCTCTTCAAGAAGACCGTCGGGCTGGGCAGAGAAGTGTGAATGGGAAACTGCCCCCACCTTTCCAGCAAGGATTGGGGCCACCTTGGCAATTATTTTAGGGCCGAGGGGGGCTGGCAGCCAGCAGCACCCTGCCTGTCCGGCTCTCCACTTAGAAAGAACCATCTCTCATCCTCATCATCCCAAAATCAGGATGTGATTGACAGCGGGGGTGCGAGGCAGTGATGAGTCAGGCACTGTGGTCTCTGCAATTCTGGCTTTGTGAACGCAACTGAAATAACCATGGTATAATCTCAGCTGTGCAGAAAAGGGCTCCTTCCCCACAGCTGAGGGAGGTGTCCGCAGGGTTAGGGGAGTGCGAGCAAGGAGCTCTGTTCCCCCAGCAGTAAAAGGCAGCACCCTCCGTGGATGAATCTGTCCCGAAAGACCACCACGGTGCTGCACAACAGGAAACGGAGACGCTGCATCCCACGTGCAACTAACGACAGAGCATTAATTCTTCAGGAATGTTGGGTTTTTCTGGGCGGCTGGAGGAGGGAGGATAACATGCTCTTAAAAAAGAAAAATTTCTTGGGAACCATTAATAACCACAAGCATTTGGGATCTCGGCTCTATATTTCCTCTGGAGGGGGGAAATAGCAAAAAGAACACCCAAACATCATGCTAAGTCAGTAACTCAGCACTGACTCAGCAGCTGGCAAAGGTCCCTCTGAATCATCCCCGGGGCTGCCCGCGGCACCTCTGCCGAGCCTCGTCCCATGTCTCCCGTCCCCGTGCCGGGCCAAGCCGGCCTTCGCTCAGCTCGCAGGCCAGCATCACCCCAGCACATGGCTGCGAGTAGCTTGGACACCCACAAAAGGAAAATAATACATGAAAAAATAGTGTTTTGTTGCCAGCACGTCAAGCCCTCAAGCCCTTGTGAGGCTGTGATGCGATGGGTGGTTTGAATCCTCTGGAGAATGGGGTATCGTTTGCTTGTCTATACCAGCAGCAGGGTTGATGGGGAGATTTAAGGGGCTGTAGCCCTCTTCCCTGCCCATCAGCCCTGTCTGCTGGGACGGGCGTGCTCTGTGTTACATGGTAAAGGTGCAGGAAACCTATTGCCCTGGCGCAGCCCTGGGGTCTGCCTGGGTTGCACACAGCGAACCCCAAGTTGGACCTTTTTCCTCCTATATGATAAGGCTGTAATTCCATGGCTTTTTTTTGCCCCTGCAAGCAAAAAGCCCCAAATTGACTCTTTTGACCAGTGTCTGAGGGTTATTTTTAGAGCAAGAAGATCATACCTGATGCTGAACACGCAGAGGAGCGGGCTTAGAGGCATGGGAGGCACTGGGTAACGCAAGAGGAGCGGGGAGGGAGGGAGGGAGCATGTTTCAAACGACCCCCCAATTATCTGATTCAGAAGAGCAGCGGGCG
>NW_009258272.1:1083597-1084895 GCF_000687185.1 Egretta garzetta | reverse complement strand
CGGGAGCCCCAGGTTGGAGCCCCGGTGGCCGCAGCCCAGCCAGAGGTGCGGCGTTGCTCTGGCAGGCAGCCTTTCCCAAGGGCAGATGTGTTTCTGAGCACGTCCCCGGTCTAGACTGCTCCAGCTGCCATCCTCCGCACGAGCAGTTTGTCTTGGAGCCCGGCTCCTTTCATAAAGCAGCGATCCTTGCCAATTCAGTCAGTGGGCAGGGGGGAGAGGTGATTGGGAACGCTGATAAAATATGAAGTGCCTATTTCCAGTCCTCCTTGTACCAGAAAAGGCTACTCAAGCTGACAGTCTGTGATAAATTAAGGAACACACAATGTGTTTGAATGGCCCTTAATGAATGAGTCATATTAATAAAAAAAAAAAAGAGAGGAGATCGCACGCTTTGTGTAATACATGGGAAAAGTTTTAGCCTCGCTCACACAGTTGGATCGTAATTTTTTGCTAATTTAACCAGAACTGTCCCCAAAGGGAAATCTTTTTTCAGGCAAATGACTAAGCACCAGAGAGCTCTATTTGCGAAAGGCAAAGCTCAGTTTGAAGAGCAGTTAGTTGAAAGTGTGACCAAGATGAATGTGCTGCAAAGGATGTAGGGATGTATTGTATAAATATATACAGGTAATTTTCTCAATCTTTAAAAACAGAAAGTGAGTGATAGATTATGGGGTTCCTCTATTTCTTTACAGCCTTTCAGACCTCCTTCCAAGGTCTGAGATTGCTGGAGAGTCTGGAGTGCCTCACGCAGACACTGTTCCTGAGATGTCTGCATAGAAAAGCTGCTTTCAGCAAGCTGGAATACAAATGTTTTGCTCTGTGTTGTGCTGCCGCTCCATTAGGAATCCAATTGTGGGCAAAGCCTTTTCTGTGATAGGTGTTGCACAGGCCCAGAATAAACATCTGTGTCTATTGCGGAAATCGTGTTACAAGACTGGCTCTCCACCAACATCTCTGCTCCCGCCAGAATTATGAGGGCTTTTTCTTTTTAGACTGGTTGAAACCCAGATGTGTCCAAATTTAATATGATAAGCTCCATTAGGAATCCAATTGTGGGCAAAGCCTTTTCTGTGATAGGTGTTGCACAGGCCCAGAATAAACATCTGTGTCTATTGCGGAAATCGTGTTACAAGACTGGCTCTCCACCAACATCTCTGCTCCCGCCAGAATTATGAGGGCTTTTTCTTTTTAGACTGGTTGAAACCCAGATGTGTCCAAATTTAATATGATAAGCCTGCCTTGGAGAAGAAAGTAACCAAAGTGCTGGATTCCCCCCCCCCCCCCCCACCACAAAAAAC
>NW_009258272.1:1075966-1083416 GCF_000687185.1 Egretta garzetta | reverse complement strand
CCCCCCCCCCCCCCAAAAAAAAAAAAAAAAATTTGTTTTAGGCAGTACTTTGAGACAGGTTTTAGTTTAGGTCCTGTCTCCCTCTCTGTGCAGTGCCTGGCAAGGACAGTGAGGTGAAGCGGGGTTGGCATGTTCTTCTGAAGATGAGGTCTTCTCCTCCTTTTCTCCTGGGCAGGGGATTTTTAATTCTAGTGCTGCCCCTGTAGCCGCTCCGTCCCTCTGTGCTGGTGCTTTCTGGCCATACAGGGCTAAATGGTAGATTTGTGTTAGTGGCCTTGCATATGAAATACGCCTCATCCTTCTCCAGGAAGAAAGCGAGGTGGGTTCTCTGTCTGCAGGGGTAACACCACTGCTCGGAACTTGATGCCAATGTGAGGAGAAGCTTTAGATGCGCTTTCTGAACTCCCTTTTAAGTTGGATTTTACTGTGTGCAATTAGCATCTGAGAAAGAAGAATATTCTCTCTTCTCTCGTTAGTCCTTGCAGTGTTTTGCACAGTGCTGGATGCCCACCTCTGCAACGCAACTGTTTCTGGGATAAAGGAGAACTGTGCCGCTACTGCTGTGCAGGAGTACGGAATGGGGAGGGCAGCAGTACATTGGGGAGACCCTAAAATATAGATGCGTCGGTCTATCCATGTGCGCTGGAATAGGAGCTGAATCGCGTCCTGGGTAGTTGTCAGCAATTTGCTATTAGGCTGAGTACTTGCCCCTGGGGGAAATAATTATGGGAATATTTGCTATCTGAGCAAGCTGACTCGGTAGTTAATCAAAAGGAAGCGAGTCATTTCCCCAGTCGCCAGCCCCGACTCCCATACCGACTGCGCTTTCCTTGAAGCCCTCTCTGAACAGGTTCAGCCTTGCTCCGGCTCTCAGATCTGAAGGCACCTTCCTCCCAGTGGCGTTGCTGCCGGCGGAGGAAGCGGTGTGAGGAGGGTCACGGTGGGGGAGAGGCAGAGCTATAAACTGGCTGATCTCAGCAGCAAGAGGAAATGGCAAGATTTCTCTTGTCCTCAGGGTCCGACGTATTTCCCTTTCAGCTTAATTTTCCATTTGCAATCTGAAGCTCAAAAAGCTAAGAAAAAAAAGTCCCCCTTGCACCAGAAAGTTTCCCAGCAGCAGCTTAGAATAAATCCTGTAATCGTTCGGTGGGACCAGTCGTTGCTTCTAATGCTACCGTGGGAAACTGAGAAGGGTTAAACTTTTATGTGGCTGCTATTAGCTGCTTCACAGGACTGTTCAGGCTGGTTAACAATTCGGCTGTTGGCTTGAGAAGAGAGAGTATCTGCTTCTGCCATGTTCCTCCTTGATCTCTGATTGTGCTTTGTGTGATAACAGGGTGTGTGCTCTCCGACATCAGTTTGCAGAAGGGAGTAGGCGAGAAGCCAGAGAGCCAAGATCCGAAGCGCTGGGAGCGGTAGCTCGCTGCAGGAGGCTGTCAGCTTTGCTGATCTCCTGGGGCGTCCCCGCAATGGGAGGGCAGGCGCAGAGAAGTGAGCTCTTCCTCCAGCTGCCAGGAGAAGGAAACCTTCCTGCCTCTCCGAGCGCTTCCCACTGCTCCCTATGGAATTCCCCAGGGATGCTCTAAAGGGAGCAGTGGAAAGGTCCACACAGGCTCTGTGTGACCAGTTTAACTCTTCCCTGCGTTAGGGGGGAGGTTGGAGACGTCTCCAGTGAGTGTAGGGACCGCGCGGGCGTTACCTGCGGGCAGACTCTGCGTGTGGCTCATTGACAGACGTCTCTTACTCTCCGTGTCCGGAGCCTTGCGTTTTAAGTGGGATTGCATCCATTACCTGTAAGTAGCTGGGCCCTGATCCAGTCTTAGTCTTCCCTGGCTGCCTCTGCAGACGTGCGTTTTTCTTGGTGTGTATTTCAGCGTTGCTGTCCCCAGGCAAAGCCAGCATCTGACGTGGGCTTCTTGTTCGAGAGCTTGAGCTGGATGATACAGAGGCAAATGTGCAGGGCACAGGGCAGGGGAGAAATGAGTGACTGTGCAAGGCACGGTACCTGCCCCATCCAATCCAACTACCAAGGAACCGTGTGAAGAGCTCGAAGGTGGTCTGGCAGTGCCTCATGTTTCACAGCTACGTGTGTTCCTCCAGCTGCCCCGGTCCTCTGCCACCTTGGCTTGCTTCTAAGTCGTACATGGTCACGCTCTTGCCTTACACAGTTACCACAGTGGCTGGCAACTTTCAGCCGTTCATCCTACAGCCACCTTCCTCCTCTCACCCTTCAGGAGAGGAAAAAAGAAAAAGGCTGACGGGACGGCAAATTAAACCAAAGCAGTGATAGGGACTCCTGAATTACGTACTGCTCTTTCCACGCCGTTCCAGCTAAATGCCCTTCCCTAACTCCATATTCCTACTCCAGTGCAGGTATTAACTCTCTCCTTATTTTTATGTTAGCTTTAGTTTACTCTGAACAGCCCACGTTTTTGGAGAATGTTTTTACTCAAGTGGCCAAGTGCAGTTGCAGCTGCTGTTCGCGGGAGGGTGGAAAAGGTCACCTCAATTCTGGTACACATGGAACGCCACTCTCGGTTGCGTCTTCTCTTTTACTTCTCCTTCTAAGGGTAAATAGGGGTGAGTTTTGATGGAGAAAAGGTTAAGGACTTGAATTCATCTTTGGTAAACTCCATTAACTGTTGCTGGATCAGTTGCGTTGGATTCATGCTTTGATAGTTATCTTCCCAACGAAAAGGCCAAGGGGATTTTTTTAATAAAAGCTTGGATTCTGGAGCACAATTATACATGAGGCTTAAAAAACCCTACAATCATGTGTCTATTTGCACAGCTGTATAATTGCATTATGCATGGGGCCCTGAGCTGGCACAATGGCAGGTTAAAACGCTGTGTGTATTGCTAAAACAAGGGTCAGCTGTATCAATGAGGGTTGTTAATACAAGGACCAGCAATACTGTGTCAGCCAGCAATAAGCAACTTGCAAAGAGGTCAGATGAAGTGTCCTGGGCTATAGGGGCTGGAAATCTCCAGGACAGGCAGCAGTCTTGGGTAGTAGCAGCGAGTGATACGGTGGTAGAAGTCCATCGCCATGTGCCCGAGTGTGGGGCATGAGCTATTCCGTGCTGTGTAGGCTCTTACACTTTTAAACCAACCCTTTTCTTGTCATCTTTACCATAGATAAAAATAACTACAGGAAAAAAAAAATGTTATTTGATGTCCTGACAAGTTAATAGCACAGAGAAGACCTACCCTGGCCTTTGCTTACTCTTCCCCTTGACTTTTTTCTATTGTACCAAGTTTGGCTGGATGGCTTTTTTTAAAGTTGTCTTTTATACTTATTAATTTGCTGCACATGTATAGGAGGGTTGGTGATATCAGAGGAATGTTTATTCATCAGTTTAGCTATATGGGTCAGGCAGGTTTTCTCTGCTCAAAATCTTATCCCAGGCATAACATTTAGGGTAGGGATCTCCAGCGCTTATTTTCATTGCTAAGTCACGCAGCTGATGGCTCCAGCATTAGAGATCGTGAACTCTTTGCTCTTCCTCGGGCCGTTGTCATGCTGCGGAGCCTGCGCGGTCCTGCCTGGCAATCCTTCAGCAGCAGCAGGGCCAGCCCGGCAGCGGGCTCCGCTCGGGGCGGTCGTGTGCGTGAGGTCCAACAGATGACCTGGTGGGAAGGGAGCAGGGCCGTGCTGGGGCCAGAGGGCATCTGTGGGGCTTGCGCTGTGCCTGCTCCATGCGATGCACCCAGCTTCCCCACGGAGCGTTGCTCCTGGGACCTGCTCTCCTGACTGCCGCGCGGTCAGAGAGCTCAGGCTGCCTTCCAAACATCCTTCAGTCTGCTGCTCTGGATCACTCTCTCCCCTGGATGCAATGAAAACTCGTCTTTTGTAACAAGCTACTAGAATATAAATCCTCTGGGAGACGCTTTAATTAACAGTTATTCTTGTTAGACATGTTTGGCTTGTGGGAAAAGAAGTTTTGACAAGTTATTAGGAGCTGCAAATGGCTCTCCAGAAATCTGAATTCTCCAGTCCATTGGAAAAAAAAAAAGAGTAAATAAGTGAATAAATTCAAAGGAGTTTAAACCTCGTTGGTTAAGTATTTTTTCCTAACCTGTTTCAGATGAGTGCACAGCCGGGTGCCTGATGGCTCCACTTTGTTCCCATCCTCTTCCAAGAACCCCCACTATTCTGCCATGTATGAGCTGACCTCTCCTATATTACAGAGCCCTATTTAAGAATTTCCAACACTGATGCCAATTTTATTACATTTTATAACACGCTGCTTTAAAATACAAAGTGCTGGGATGCGATTACGTTGCAACTCATGTAGGAACCTACAATACCCAGAACTATACATCCTCAGCTAGTGTATATTACACACACAATGTTCCTCCCTTGCCAAGGTGCTAACACATGACTTCTGGTTTGTGCTAGCACATAGCAGGAAACTCCAAAGCCAAGACAGTTGTGTTACCCCAATGTTACAGCATGGGTCCAGGAAGCTGGAAGTGTGAAACACAGCTGTGATGACGGGAACGCGGTCCACAGCAGAAAGATGCGAACGCTCTGTCTCTGCTCTGTGGAAATACGTGCTACTGCAGATGTTATTGTGCATGGCTTTTATGGCAATAGGCGAAGCTGAAGGGAAATTCTGGCCATGGTGTTGTCTGGCCCTTTTCTCCAGGTCTTCTCCAAGTGGTTGTATTATGGGTCTCCCTGAAATACCATCAGGAGCATCACCCTGGTATAGAACCATCATTAATACTTATTTTTACTTTTCTAGGGTCCACCAGGTCTGCCGGGCTTACCAGGACCACCTGGCAAGAGAGGTTCCCGAGTAAGTGGTTTAAAAACTTATCTCCATTTGTACTTGTATCTGCTTGTCCTACTGTTCCAAGGGCTGTTGTATGTTGCTACGGTTGAGCAATGATTGCTTTGAGCCCCACCTTCCTCCTTTCTCTCATTCCCTGTTGAAGGTTTACAGGAGGCCACGCTGGTGATTTGCAGCCTCCTGGAGCTCAGGTTTGGCATAGGCAAAGGCTAGGGGTGAACATGTCTAAATGGCTGTCAGAAGAATGAGCTCTGTCTCATTTTGTTTCCAGTAGCCATTCCGTCTTGCAAACCCAGTGCTGAATATTAGCTTTGGCTGCTTTTAGTTCTGTCCTTCACTCTTCCCATCTTCCCAAATTGCTTCCCTTGAGGTCCTTCACTGTTGCTGTGCCTTCACTAGGGGGACCGTGGTTTAGGACCGAGGACTCAACAAGCAAGGATGATCTTTTGCGTTGCCCAGACTCAGACCTGCCCTCTGACTCCTCTTCAGGATCTAGAGCAAAACGTCTGAGCTGTTCTACAACACCCATTGCAAATTCCTAAATTTCTTCCTCCCTACATTAAGTTCTGATGCAGACCTTGGAACGCTGAGTGCTGTGCTGAGGTGTCGAGGGCTGCAGCTAGCTGTGAGAAAAGCTTTCTGCGTTGGCCTAGCTGCAGAAGTAGCCTCCCAAAGCTGGGCAGTGTGCCTGACCTGGATGCAGCTAACTGCTGGCACCGTTTTCACGGCAGCAAGGTGCTGTCCTGCAAGGTGCAGTCATGGAGCCTGTTTCCTGAGCACTGAGCTGATGTGGATTGGGAATCAAAAGATGCAAGTGCCTGAGGCTGGAAGGAGGGAATGTTTGGATCTGTGATCCAGGCAGCATCCTGGCCTGGCAGCAGAGGGAGATTTCCTCACACATACTTGGCTAAAACTCAACCCCATGTAATGTCTTTAAAGAACAACCAAGAGGCTAAGAGCTAGAAGGCTGTGTGTTCCCCGAGGACACTTGTAACAGTCTTGTGAGATCTTGCAGTAACCAGTAAAGATGAACACAGCGCCTTTCTACAACAGCAAAACCCAAAAGGTCTGCAGGACCCCCCTGCAGCTGGGGCATGGATATCAACAGGCCTGAACGCTGATTTGGGCCATAAGCGTAAGGCATTAGAGAGCACCAGGCTCATGTGTTTTAGGGACAGGACAATGTGTTCCACATTAAGTATGTTCTTTAGTGAAACATCAGCATGACTGGTTGTAGGGCCCTGATGTCTTCTCTTCACAAATACCTGAGCAGCAACCACATCAGCAAATCTGCCCGGGGTTTGCAGTTCTTAGCAAGTCCCCATTAAGGCTGAAAGTTTGTTCCTACCCCAGCTCGTTACTCAGGATTGGTGTTTAGCATTACTTCTTGCAATCCTGTGATGTGCAAACAAGACTCCATGTCTGGAGACCCCTGATGCATCCCCTGCCTGCTGTGTGAATGGCCAAATTTCAGCTCTATGTCCAAATTCCCCTAGCTACCAAAACTTGAGATTTTCTGAAGAAAAAAGCATTGTGGAAGCCATGTCATAACTTTTTGTGTTATTCCCCAGCTGTGGCGTGCTCCATTCTATACTTAAGATGATCCTCTGAAAGACAATAAGCAACAGATGAATTCTGAGTTCAGTCCCTGCCAGAGGTGCTGAGAATCGGCCCAGGAAAGAGTTCCCAGTTAGGAAGTGCTCAGCACAGCTGAGCCTGGCTTGGCTCAGACCCCTGCAAAGAGGCTGTGCTAATTTTGGGAGGGGGCAAAAGGGTCATTCTGTGAATGTCTGGCCTGAAGCACTGGAGACAGAGCTGCTCTGTGCATGACTTGTTTAGACTTTGCAACATGTTTCTAGTATTTTTTTTCTTGTGGCTCTTTGGGGTTTAAGGATTTCTTTGCAAAGAGGAGCTGCCAGAAACTAAGACAGGCATAGGGGAATTCTTGTGTCTTTTGCTTTTGTTGTGCGTGAGCCACTTAAAAATAAACGTGCAACGCTGCGGGGGTTACGTTCTACCTCTGCCTAACCCGGTCCCTGAGCGATGCAGCCACATGGCTCTTACACCGGCCCAGCCCATGGGTAACCCATGAGGTGTCCCGTGAGGCTCCAGCCCAAGACTGGAGCTCTTGAAGGTGGACGAATATTGCAATGCAACTTTGCAGTGCTCGATGCCAAGGGGAAAGGAAGGATTTTTTTTCTTGTCACCAATGCAGTTAAGGGCAATTATGTGTCATGCTTTAGGCCATACTCGTAGCTTGCATAATTTCTACATTATTAATGCTTATAAAATTACTTGGCTCATTTGAAAATCTAGTCACAGCACTTGACTCATAACCTTCTGTAGCTGTGAAGTCCATAAAGTGCTACTCTTGCTGATGTAGCACGGTATTTCCACTCCTTTGAATTCTATATTGTCTCTGTTTTTTTTCCCTTTCTGCCCCCATATTGCTCAGGGTAAAACGAAAGCTCTGATTAGCTTTTGCTTTGAGGGCGAGATTGTGGTCAGTGGCAGTCGGTAAGAAAAGCCGGCTGATCCCGTGAGTCTGGCTCCTTGTTTCCAGCAGATAAGTATCACTGGAACTGCCTGTACGGTCTGAGTGTTGCTCTTCCATGGAAGCAATGCCACCTGGTTTGCAATAACAAATGCCA
>NW_009258272.1:1073783-1075916 GCF_000687185.1 Egretta garzetta | reverse complement strand
GTGAAGTGGATAGTGGCAGTCTTCTTGAAAATGGCAATTTCTCAATTTTTAGAAGCCAATCCCCATTTCAGGAGCATGGAATTAATTTTACACCCTATCAGGCGGCATCAGGGACCCACTGAGACAGATTCAGACTGTACCTGTACTTTACTCTGAGATATACAACAAATGAAAGCTGGGTGTTCTTCTTCTCATTACTGCCTAAGGGACTGCAAGGGAAAGGAGTAAAAACCTTGCAGTTGATGACTAGAAATGAGGGCTAAAATCACTATTTCAGGAGCTCTGCAAACCTGTACAGATATTGCTGTATGCGTTATGTGCGCTTTGTGAGAATATTTTTCTCTCGGTCTGTATCCAGCTAGGATTGTTTTCAGCTTTTATATCTGCATTAAAGAATTTGAGGCATAAGTAAGAGATCTGTCCACACCACTTCTCCTCAAATTGAGCATGCCACGTGCCTTGGCAAGCGTACATGTAAGATCTGAGGTGCCACTTGAAGGGGGCGGGGGTTTTAGCCACGAAGGCTTTCCCCAGGTTTCTGTGATGTGGAAGCGCTTTGCCGGGTGTGTAGTGGGACGGCTTTTCCATGGCTGTGTGTGTGAGCGGCAGCACTTGGGTACCTGCACAGCAACCCCCGCAGAGCAGTTCTGCGCCAGCCACGCGTCCTGCACCAGCCACGCATCCTGTGCTTCATTTCTGCAGATGACCTTTGCATTTCTTCAAACATGAAGGTTTAGCGGGGAGGCAGTGCCCGAGGCTGGGCTTTGCTAGCAGAGCTGTGCTAACAAGCTCTACAAGTAACTGTCAACACGGGGCTCCCGGCGGAGCGGGGACTTCTGCGCCCTTGTAGCCTGTTCCTGCTTCACCCGGGACTCGGTCAGCTTTGCTCCCAGGCTGTCTGCATGAGGGGCGTTTGCTGGCACATTGATGTTGCTTGCAAGCTGTGACTCGTGCAGTTCTCACCAGATATAGTTAGACCAGAAAGGTACCCCCAATTTAGAATCAGAGAATTATTTAGGTTGGAAAAGACCTTTAAGATCATCAAGCCCAAGCATTCCCCTAACCCTGCCATCCCACCAGTGAACCATGTCCCTAAGCACCTCATTTGCCTGGCTTTTAAATCCCTCCAGGGATGGGGACTCGACCCCTTCCCTGGGCAGCGCCTTCCAGTGCTTCATAACCCTTTTGGTGAAAAATTTTTTTCCTAATGTCCTGATTTCATCAGGTCTGCAGAAAAGTACTGTGAACCACAATGCTTCATCTTAAATGCTGCCTTCCAGACAAGTGCTGTGTAAACCCTTGTTTTCTGTCCCCCTCCTACGTGAAGGGGACAGCAAGCTGACACAGGACAGGCAGGAGCCCAGTTGTTGGCTTCGCTCCCAGGACAGCAAGAAAAGAGCTGTGGTCAAACTTTCCAAAACACTTAAATCATTTAGGGAGCCAGCTCCCACGGGAAGTCCATCTCCCTCTCTGATGGGAGAGCAAACTCAGGTGCAAGGGAGCATTCTGCCCATGTCCACACCAACGGGTCAGAGGCAGAATTGGGAATAAAAGTCCCGGCATGCTGCAATTGCTCTTGTTTTATTTAACCTCTCCGATACAACTCAGGAGAAATCCAGAGGGATGTGTGCAGGGAATCCGTATGCATTTCCTGATGCTTTGGGATGCTCTTGCCAACCCCCTGTGAACCTTAGCAGCTTGAAAGGTTGCAAGGTCCCAGGGTAACATGTTCCTGTTACATTTGGTCTGTGGTTGCAAAAACTCTCTCTTTCCTTCAAAATGCAGGGCTTCCCTCCTGAAACAAGCAAGAATTTAGTCAGCTGTAGAGGTTCCCCAGTATCCTCATTCCATTAGGAAGGTTTTCCAATTTCTGAAAAGAAGTGTTTAAAGAAACAGTTTGTTTGGCTTCACCTCAAATATTTAGCTCATTTTTCAGCAAGCCAGAGGTCAGAGTGGAATCTCTAGGTCAGGAGCAGAAAAAGTTGCTTTACACAGTGAAACCCCGAGACGTAATGAGTTTTGAATGAGTGGTCATTCCTCCGACTGAAGCCTTCTAGCATTTAGCAGGAGCTCGGAGGACTCTTTTTTTTTTTTTTTTTTTTTTTTTTTCCCTCTTACTTTCATCTTGGAGGG
>NW_009258272.1:1023619-1073547 GCF_000687185.1 Egretta garzetta | reverse complement strand
TTTTTTTTTTTTTTTTTCTTTTTTTTCCCCCTTCCTTGTGAATGCTGGAGGGATGGGGGGAACTGTGCACAGTTACACTTTTGTTAATTTTTGCGGGCTGTGAACCAGCACACATAAAAGCGCTTCTGTGAGCAGGGTCCCATCTCCAGGCACGTCACCGAGATGAACTGGATGGCACAGTGTAGTTCTCAAGTAGCATCTTTCACGTAAAAGACATTCCAGGGAGATTACAAACCCGTCACCTTTGGGAAACCCCCGCCTCACTTGGAGAACACATTCAGGGATTGTTCTGGTCTCCGTGCCACCGAGCCTTCAGCTACTGCTGTCCTGTGGTAAATTTTTCCGTGGAATTTCTGGTGCAAGGCTTGGAAGATTTCAGCTGCAACTTTGCTTGCCGCTAGTTTGGATTGTTTCAGTGGTTATAAGGGAGCCAAAGTGGGTGGGTAAACAGGCACGTGTGCGAGTAGTACCATGGGATATTTTTATTCCGTGGTCTTGGCATTGTCCCATCCTGTGTGTAGAAAAGAGGAGCAAAACTAATGTATTGATGATAAATATATTTAGGAGAATCCCGATTTCTAGGTAAGAGTGGGAAATTGAATTAAATGCCAGAGAGCATGAGTAAAATAAAGCAATTAACTATAGAACTACAAAGCAATTAACTCTTGAGATGCTTCTCCGTGAAAAGAGGGCTATTTCTGGGTGTACCAGCTGGACATGGGTAATTCTGCTGGGCGCAGTAGGAGAAGCAGAGTGAACGTCGGCCTGGGTTTAATAAAGCAAGGGTGGTATCTTGGGGGCACGATGGCTGTTATTGGGGTGTGCAGACTGGTGCATGGGTTAACTTGTAAGGCCTGCCCGTTCAGATTTTGTATTGCTAACAGCTCCCGAGACAGATACTGTCCTGTACCTTTTGTTACTCAGCCCATCTAACTGTACCGCACCGCATCTTCCTCCTCTGCCAAGAATGTGGGTGTAATCACAGATTCAGGACTAACCGTGTTGGAACACATCAAGATCAGTTATTTTTTACCATTTTTAGGACTACTGCCAGCTACGCCCTTTTCTCTCCACAGTTACGAGAGCAGTTTAAAATGTCTAGCGCAAGACCTAGGCTCGGTTGCAGCAGTTTCTTGTGTGCCAGACCGGACTTGCCACTGTCACTTCATCAGCAGGACATGGCCACTTCTCACTAGGATAAGACCACGTTGATCTTCAGGAACAGGATGGGTTTCTGACCTTCCTTTGCCTGGATTACACGCTATGAGTCTCATCGAATTCAGTGGTAAAGGCTCCATCTTATGTCAAGAGCCTGTGTTTTTCATAACCATGTGTTTTGTCACTGGATACTGGGACTAGATTCCTTCTCCCTTCTTTCCTCCTTTTGGTTAAGGCTTTTTGTGATTGTGTTGCTGTGCTTTGGTTTAGCTTTGGAAGAGCCCAGCACCAAATTTTGCTGGAGGTGTAGTTAGTCTCTTATCCAGGAGCTCTTGATCAACAACTTGAGCTTCCTATGTTCCAGGTTTCCTCCTGGAAACGATCTTTTTCAGCTAGGAGTTACACCGGACCATGCTGTTCCCTCCAGTCTGACACTGTTTTAAGCCTGCCCCAGGCTATGGTGGAGCAGGGATTTCAGCTAACTGCACCGATGTGGGCTTTGAGCCAAGCTGCCGAACTCCAAAGTTGAATAACAGCTGAACTCACTCGTCGAATCTAGCAGCAGTCTGGATTTATGAACCCTGTTCAGAGCTACCTAGATTATTGCTTACGTGTAAGAGCTTTTTAGGAACTCATCTTTTATAGACACATCACCGTTCTGATTTCTGTCACTCAATATTAATTTTCATAGGTATTTGAGACTTGGAAGACTTGGGTTGAAGCGCTTTTGCTACCACAGGCTTGTTGAATTACCTTAGGCAGCACACTAAGTCCCCATTTCAGTGTTCCACCCAATGAGGTGAACAGACGATGCCATAGTTTGCTGGGAAGATGAATTTATTTAAGACTACTCAGTGCTCAGTTACTCTGGTGACAGCAGCTATACGGGTTTTCAAATGACAAGTTGATACTCAGGCATCTTAATTTTAATTAAAGTTGTTTCATTGGAAATTCACAGCCAGGATAAACTACTGGAGAATTTCAGGCTGAGAATTTGGAAGGAAGTTAAGGATGAGACAATAAATGTATTTGGTTTCAGGCTGAAAATTTGGAAGGAATTTAAGAACGGGACGTCAAATTTATTTGGGTGAAAAACGCCATTTGAAAATTTCAGCCTCAGCCTTTTAATTGAACAGCCTCCTGAGCAGGGCAGCGCGTATTGTGAAATAGCACTGAGCACTCGACAACTGTCTGTCTGTACCACAAGATACAATAGCTAAATAAAAAAAGCCATTATTTTCTATTACAGTGTAGTAAAAATAAAACTGAACAGACAGCAGCGCACTGATGTTCTCTCAAAAGAGAGCAAGGGCACTGAACTTGGATGGCAGTCGCGTGTTTAACGGCGGTGATTTTCCTTGGAAATCAGACCCTGAAGGTTTTGGCCCCACGTGTGCTGAAGAGCTCATCGGAAATACTACGGCTTTCCGAGAGAGTGCCTGAGTGGCTTTTTACGCTCCCGCCTGTACTCCTCCTAACCAGAGGGTACGGTAAAGCGCTCCTTGTGGTGGTGTAAAGCTCACACGGTCTTGGCAGAACAGGAGCCCTTGGAATTGAACCTTCAGGTTGTTTCATCTCCCAGGAACGTGTTCAAGAGAACTTAGAATTGTTATTACTTCTGCCTGAAAGGTTAACAGATCTTCTCTGCTGTATATAGTCCCAGGATAAACTATTCTTAGCTGCTTATTCCAGATAACTCCTTAAATAGTCTTCGGAAAATATGCGGGGTGGTTTAAAATATGATGCAAAAGGAGATGCTGCTGTACGTGATCTGAGGTGGATACTCAAGTGTTGTTGGCTTGCAAGACCTATGCAAAAATACAGATTTAAATGGTTTAAGCAGGGACTCTGGTCCCCCCGTTTTACTGTCCGGCCATCCATGCTCTTTCTGACCTCTAAAGGCAAAAATCTGCTTTCTGAGGAAATGAGTTCATCTCAAATAGCTGAACACTTTAAAATTTCCCTTTAGTAATTAGTTGTGTGCTCTTCCATTTTGGCCAAAAAAAATTGCTCACACCCTGCCACACTTCCATTCCCCCCAGCCTCCTCCATCTCTTTCTGCTGGGGCTCCTTGCAGAGCTTTGACTCCCCTGACCCCAAGGTAGATTCTGTTCCTGGTTGTGGAATATTTGGCGAACCCAAATCGTCTCGTCACGACACAGCTTGCGGTGATGGGCATGCGTCACCTTCTGTAAAGGTAGGTGGGAACCAGCACAGGAGTTTCACCGCTCCGCAGGCACTCACGAGGCTCCTGTTGGAGCCATCTCCTTGCCGGGGTGCAGGCTGCTGGTCCTGTCCCATTAGGCCTGGCCCCAGCACAGCCTGAGACTTTCTGCTGCTCCTGGGACTAACGTAGATGCCTACTGACTCCTTTTGACTGTTCTGTGTTTGTTGTGTTTTTTTAGGGTCCCCCAGGTCCCCACGGAAACCCTGGCTCACCTGGCCCCCCAGGCCTGAAAGTAAGTACTAACTGCTGCAAGGAACTTTTCCCTTCCTGTTCCAGAGGACGTTCCGGGGGGAAGTACAGGCTTTTCCATCCTGCTCTGTACAAAACGACGAGCCGCTGAAGCCGTTCCTCCCCTCCCCTCTGCTCGCACGCAGGCCCTCCAGCTCCCAGCCAAAGCCTTTTCCTGTGCTTGTGAGAGACCCCGCTGTGTGCCTCGCTTCTTGGTTCTCCCTAATTTCAACAACTGCCTAATTAGGATCCTGCTTTAAGCTATGCTTGTGCCAGGGAGCAAACTGCTATGCTGAGACAAGGGCAGTGGAATCCTCCCACTCCAGAGCCTCGCCAGGTCCGGATTTCTTTCCTTTCTCATTTCTCTTCTCTGGATCTTGCAGCCTACTCATCCACCTCTGGGTCTGGGCGGTGGCAGGGACTGGCAGCACCTGGCTTCTTCCTCTGCCTTCCTCCTCCTGAAACTCCCTAGCCTCCTCTTCCTCCTCCAGAGTTTCTGGGAACCCTGACCTCCACCCACCCTCCCAAACTGATACCATTGCTTCCTTCTGGATGCCCTCATCCCTCCCATGAGGTCTCGCAGACCTCCTCCTGCAGCGCTAGGAGTCCTGTGCTTTGTGCTTTGCTCCTGTGCCGCAATCCCCCCAGGGTGTGGCAGGGGGGGGGAGTCACCCCCCACAGCTGGACCCCCCAGCTTTGCACGAGCCTTCGGCACCGACAGAGCTCCGGAGGGGAGCTAATCCAGTGGGCTGCAAAACCCTTCAGAAACATGGTTTAATCCCCAGTTTGTTCCTGTGTATAAGGCTTTGTGTTACCTAAAGACTGTGAAGATCCTGGGAAATTGGTTTGGATTGTTTTGGTGTAATTGTTTACACAGAAATAGATTTGTATTTTATAACGCCTACCTGGGACTAAAAAATAGTTGAGTTTTGAAAGGCAATGCTTAATAGAGATTTTCACTACCAAGGAAGCTGTAGGATGTCTCAGCCAAACGTAAGAGAAATGGTACAAGCAAAAGTCCTTTCTTTTCGTGATCTCATCAGTAGGCAGAGATGTTATGAACACTATTGATGCTCTGGGAAAAAGATTCTGGAAACTTGGCATGCTGCCTCTACGTGATTAAAAATTAGGCACTGGAGACATGCTGGTGAACAGCAGCTGTTTTAAATTCTAAAGTGTAGTTATATGGCCTGAAAAGTGAGGCTGTAAAAGTTCTACATCTTAGTGTTCTGCATTTATTCTCCTTCAATGACTTCCAGATCACACTTGTTGAGTTTTATAAGTCAAATCAAAGTTCTTTTATCTAACTTCCAGTCCTGCAAATTCAGCCTTGTCCAATCTGTAGAGACAAACTATGCTTCTGTGCTATAGGATTTTAAAAAAAAAAAACCAAAACAAAACACACTTTTAGCCTAATGCCTTGTCAGAAATCGTCATTTGGCTGTACAGCTGTATTCAGTTGGTCTCCTCCTAGAAATAAAAGTTTCCTGTAAGCGTTTTCCCTCCTCATTGATGCAGGATCTGGCAGGAGGAAGCCCTCAGCGGATCGATAGCTGTCATAGCCTGCGGCAGAGATACGGTGCCATCAGCCTGCGTGATATATTTTAATTTTATCCAGCCACCATTTGCAGGATTAGGCTGTTCTATATGATGCTTCATCAAACCAAGTGTTAAGTTTGCAATGAGATGTGAGAGCTGCAGCTTGGGCATAATTTCACGTCTAGCAGGGAGAGCCTGTGAAGCTGGGACTGCAGGATCCTTGCATATGAAGCACTTTTTGGAATGTGTGTATCAGATCCCAGAATTTTGACTTCCCTCCTTCCCTTCATTTCTCTGGTGTTACACCAGCCCCAGAAGATGGACTTGGCAGAAAAATTTGATATTTCACCCCCCTACATTTTAACGCCTCTACCCTTCACCAAGTTTGACAAGCCTACCCTGGGGGCTGGTATATTCTTAGTAGACCCAGCCCATGGCTGAAATCGAAACTGTGAAAGCTCATCCTGGGCAACGAGGCAGAGCAGCCCCAGCTAGAACTTCTGCTGAGAGCCTTCAAGTGGCTGCTGGATTAGGTCTTCCCTAGATAGCAGTTAATAACATGGAAAAAACAAGCAATCCGAGAAAGGAAACTGAAGCTTCCTAGATAGATACAGCTTGGAAACAATGACTAACACCTAGGCACTGTCACTTAGGAAGTAACCTAATAATTTTTATCAGCTGAATTTATAGAGCACTCCTAAGGTCAGGATATCTGCTGCATACAAGGGGTGCGACGTGGCGTTGCCACTGGCAGACATGTGCGCCTGTGCATGTCTCTCGTCCAGTTGCATTGCATTGCTGAGCACCAGCATCATGTTGTCGGACCGCTGCGTTTCCGAATCGACCCTGTGCAGAGTCCCCCTTATTCCCATCGCTGGAGCAGAGCACTTGTAGGCCCTTGTACTGAGGAAGCTGATCGGGCATTTTTCCACTGACTTCAGTGGCATTGCACCCGCTCATGCCATCTGAAAATTTTGCCCCTCATGCTTTCTCAGCAATTTATAACATGTGACTGCTTAAAGAGGGCTTCTTGCCACTTTTTTGCATTGTTTGTTGTCCTTGGCAGTTGCAAAATTGCTATTGCATCTAGTTAGCGAAGACCAATTTTAGTAGATGATCCTTTAAATGGCTGTAGACATATACTGGGCTAGGGTTGTGGGTGGCTGTGTGACATGTAAGCTGCTGGTGGGGGCAGGAGGGGCGTTCTTGCTAACGACTAGATGTAGCTCTGAGGATGCCCTAATAGAGTTTGGGATTGGGAGGAGGATTAGCTGTCAGACAGGGTGTGTTTTCAAAAGCCATTACAAGAGTTGGGTTTGCATCTCTCATCTGGAGGCTTTTGGCATCCAAGCATTAGTACGGTTCACTTCGTTAGCTGTTATGGATAAATGTCTCTTGTTATACTTGTTATAGAGATAAGAAAGATTGAATTTTCCTTTTAGTGAATGGTTTGGCTCCAAGATAGCTCATCAGTTTGGCTCACTGATGTTTAAAATGGTATTAGTGGGATTGCAGAGCTGAGATGTTTAAATTGCACAGCTCCAGACTTCTCCCAGGTAGGGAAAAAACAGAAGACAACAATTTCCTCCTTTACAGGAGGACACGCTGTGCTCAGTTGGTTGGGATGGGAAAGAGAGAAGCTTGCGGGCGTGGTGCCGAGGCTTAGAGATGGATGAGGCTTAAGCTAATTCGCACATTGCGGTTGCTGTGCGAGAAGAGTTGGGCAATTAATCCACAATTTCAGCCCTCAGCATCCAGGCTTCTGTTCTCTCTGGCCCTGATGCCATCTTGCTGATTAATCTTGGGGAAGTGTGATCCTACTTGTGGGGGAGTTCTCCACCTGGGTGATGGTCTCAGCAGCATTGAACACAGAACCGTGATGCAAAACATGTGATCTAGAGCTTCCAGGGGAAAATATGAGGCTTGTATTCCTTTGCATCGTGCAAAGTCATTACATTGAGCACATGGCAAGATTTAGGGAGAGTGGTGAGTGTCTACCTGCTGCAGTAACTTAATTTTGTGGAGTAGAAATTAATACCCTGCAATCCTGAGGACTGCTCTAATCTGTTCCAAGCAGTTGTAGCACCCTCTGACTGCTCTGAAGCTCAAAGAGTGGGAGAATTGCCCTGATAACAGCTGCATGCAAAGCAAGATTATCTGCATGACTTCATTTACTGTTTGGAAACCAGGCAGCCTTCATTCAGAATTTGTACAGATGCATCTGCCTTGAATCAGCAGTGCTCCCTACAGTCCGTAGCCAAGTAGTCTCGTTCCCTGAACCTTGCAGCTTGTGGTGGATGGTGGAGGAGGAGAACGGAGATTTACACTCTGGGCAAGGTGGGAAGTATGTGCCAGATGTAGTCTCAATGAGGCTGCATGGAAAAGCTGCTTGGCTAGCTATAACTAGGCCCTTGTGCTGCTAATGAGAAATGCCAGTTAATAAATAGTATTACTCCTTTGAAGGGTCTCGCCTTCCTCCAAGCGCTTCGCTTGGCAAGCACTAATTAACCCTCACAACTGTCCAGTGCTTGGTGGTTGGTTTTGAATCCCGGGCTGCCAAAGGGGCACACGGAGGTTGCAACGTGATCCCAGGGGTGTTAAGTGGCTGGTGCCTGATATTGGGATACCTGTGTCCTAGGTTTGCCACAACAGATGTTGTACAGGCCTAAGCTTCTTTCTGTGCTAAGCCCCACCTCTCCCCTGCCGAAAGAACCTGGCACGCTTCAAATCAGTTCCAGTTTTTCCTACTTCTTTCTCTCACCCTGTTAGGTGCCCAAATCGCCTTTCCACCTCTTAAGAATTTGAACTGGGAATTTCAAAGGAATCTGCTGGAAATAGATGTTCAAATGCTGCTGAAATTCCAGCCTGTGTTCATCAGAAGATCACAGTCTTAAATCGTAATTTCTCTCATCACGGTTGTTAAAAAGGAAAATAAAGAATAGTGCCGCTGAAGTGCGCCTCTTTCTTCTGCCAGCCTGGAAGCCTCACAGTTGCTCCAGCTGTTGGTGGTGCCTAATTAGTGTAACTTTCTCTGCAGTTTCCCCACAGTTAAAAAAGCAAGAGCAACTAGCAAGTTGTTGAGAAGGGCGTTTTAGCTACAGTAATAGGCTTGGTAATTATTTTTGTGATGGTAGTTGTAGACAAGGCAGAAATCACAGCTGTCTAGTCTAATAAAGTATCAAAAGTCCTGACATTGCCTTCTTCCAGTGATCCTTTCTTTAGTCAATTTAATACCGTCAAATACTATTTAAAACTCAACGCTTTAGCAGCAGCAATCACTCACCAAAACCAGCCCCAGAAAAACAGCCAT
This sequence comes from Egretta garzetta, assembly GCF_000687185.1. Lineage (NCBI taxonomy): Eukaryota > Metazoa > Chordata > Aves > Pelecaniformes > Ardeidae > Egretta > Egretta garzetta. Next base: position 1,065,085 of record NW_009258272.1, on the reverse strand, counting down.
ACCTGGGGACCTTAATACGTTTGGGATGTCGGGGTAAGACGGAGATAAAATGTTTTTCTAATTTGGAGGCTCAGTGGAAGCAGAACCACATCTATAGCCGCGGTCCTTGGATTGTGTCATTAATTAAAGCTTTTCATTTCAGGGTCAGAAGGGTGATCCCGGGCTGTCACCTGGAAAAGCTCGCAATGGACAGAAGGTAAGATGCTGCCCGGAGCGCACGGGCATCGAGACCACGGTGTGCTTTAAGCCCTGTGCATACACATGGGAAGAGTCCACACTACAGCCACAAGCATCACAGCTACTCAAGTAGACTTAGGACCAAAAATTAAGACTTAGATCCTGGATTCAGGACTAAAGAGTGTTAGCTAAGGTGTTGACCGTGGTGCACTGAAATGCCTGCTGCCGCAGCTTTTTGTTGTCTAAGTGTTTATCCATTTTATGCAGAAACTGCAGCCCAAACTTAAGTCCCTGTTGCTGCAAGCACGTGGCTACTTAAGCTGGGTATTTAAACTAGCGCACGTGAGATACAGCCACACCTTGCCAGCTCCGGGCATGCAGCTGTAGAAAGAGGCAATCCCAGTGTAAGCCATCAAAACCTCGAAGGCCAAGGAAAGGATGTTCTTGCCGAGGAGCTGACAAACAGCGCTTTCCCTCACGTCACGTATGCAGCCTCCAGGAGATCAGTGCCCTGAGAGCAGCCTTGCTGCATGGAGGAAGGGAGGCTTCGCAGATCATTGCCCTGCCAGTGCATGGACCCTGACGTGTGATAACCAGAGGCCTTTCCACCAAGGTCTGCTCAAATCAACACAAAGCACGCAACTGGGAAGTGTAGCTGATTTCTGGATTTAGCAACTGCTAAGGATCAGAGTTCTGCTAATTCTTTTCAATAAGTTAAAACTCCCATTTTTGCTGTTTCACAGCTGAGTGACTTTTACTGAGGCAACGAGGCCTCACGGAAATCTAGAAATGAATAGAAGAGTGATCAGGGCTCCACAACACCTACCTCAATTAGCTCTTTCAGCAGTGCCTGCGCAATACTTCGTAACTCCCATTGAGGGCAAGAAGCCTTGTTCGCTTCCTTTCATCCTAAGCCTCACTATAAATGCACAGCTAATAGAAAGCACCAGCCATGAAGAATTTAGGCCCTTCCTTTGAAACCAGATGCCTTGCTGAAGCACAGCAAGCCGCACAAATGCAAGATGGAGGGTGACACTAAAAACATTGAGATGGCCAAGTCTGAAACGATGCTTTTAACTTAACAGCACGAGATGCCTTTTGAAATTTCTGGTACACTACATCGGAATGGCATCACATGGAAACCATCCACCCGCAGAGTCTGGAACTGTTTGCTTGCAAGCATGCTCAGTGTAAGAAAGGGAGAGATCCAGATCACTTTTAGCTCATGTTAACAAGGCTTTATTCCTGTTAGCAGTAATAGAAACAAGGAGTTTCCAGCAGGAGTTTGGAGGGATGCCTAATTTTCAAGCTAGATATTCCAAATGCATTTTCAGTAAGCAGGCACAGCACAGTGGTAGAGACTCTAAATGGGTTTTTGATCCTAATCAGAAGTGGCCAAAATGGGCTTGTACGAATGGATTGGATGTTAGAGAGATCTCACAGCAAAGCGCTTCTCCATTCCTGTGATGATTTGGGTATGCCAGCTGGGATGTGATGCAATCCCTTTTCAGAAGTCCAGGCCACTGAAAAAACCCTCCCACCAGCAGCCTGCAAAGGTTCAAGCCGTGTCATATAGGCAGGTTAAATAATTATACCATCAGCCTGGGCCGGGGCTGTGGGCTGAGCCAGCGCAGGAGCGTAGTGTGAGCCCAATCACAGGATTTGGCAGAAGGTACCTGTTGTTCTTGTTGCATTTAAAAGCTAAAATTTCCTTGGTGATTTAGATGCCTTATCAAAAGGCAAATGAAGCATGTGACTGAATAAGATCATCGATGAAAAAGCATTCATTCTGCTGGCAAAAAGCTGGACTCTAGCAGCAGCTGCCATTAGTTAACTGGGTTTATTATTTACATAAGCCAGTTAAGAAGCGTAGATTTAAACATCATCTCTATTATCAAGTCAGTTTTTGAAGGGTTGCGATTAGAATCAGAAATATCAATAGTTGGGTGCTACTGTTGGCAAAATAATTTCCATAATGGTACACTAGGCACAAGGCAAATGCTGCTGAAAACTAATTCAACTTGCTTGCTTCCTACAGGGAGACGTGGGCTTGCCTGGTTTGACTGGGTTCCCCGGACCACCTGGTAGAAAGGTAAGAACGTGTTCTTTCTTAGTGAATTAGATCACTATTTTTGTTTTAACGTGTTCTCTAACTCTGCCTAAAAGATTCAATTAAGTCCTAGTATCCCAGCAAAAAAGTCTTATGCCCATTTCGCAGGCGCATAAACTGGGACGTAGGCTGAAGCAACTGCCTAAAGATTGTACCAGCAAGGCTGTGTAAGAGCATGAAATGAAATTTGGGATCCAGATTTCTGTTCCTTTTCTGTATTCCGTGTCCCATTGCACTGCATCATCCATCTGCACCCTCATACCGGGTCTTCGTCAGCAAGCTGAATTTAGGTCTGGTTCAGCCAATATGTTAATTAAATGGATCTGTAACTGGCATCAATACTCAAAAGGTTGGATTCAGAACAGGTTTAGATATGCCAAGGAAACCTTGACTGTCTCTCCTGGTAAAGCACATTTCAAACAAAATATCTGTATGCCTTCCCTGTTTTGCTTGGAGACTGACAGCACTTGCCAGGTTTTACTGTATTTGCATCTGTATTGATGTTTCACCATCATTAACCTCGCCAACAACATACCTACACCTAGAAAAGGATACGTAGGGATCGAGTAAGAGATCCATCCCTGCCTTTATGTTGCAGCAGCATGTGTGCTTGCAGTCATGCATGCAAGTCTGCAGAGCAATACCTTAGCAATCCATACCTTGAGCTCACGTCTTTTCTATATCAAGGACGCTTCAGCTGACCTTCCAGTTCAGGCTGTGTTGGTAGGTTGGTTTGGTTTTTTTGGAAGCTGGACCTGTTGCAGGGAGCTGTTTGATAGCTGGGCTCAGTGGACGTGACTCCCCTTCCCAGCAAGCCAATATTGACGTAGCGAAGCTGAACAGTTAAAATTAGCATCTTGTTCCAGTTGCTCCATCCGTCAAGGGGCCATCGAAGATATATTATTCTTCAGGCCAATTAGCTGCACACAAACACCTACTCAGGTACGCCTTAAGACTCTGGGGCGAGAAAGAAGGTGTGGAGGAGGCTGAAAGAAACCCTCCCTCTTCATGATTGTTTATATGCTTTATATTGGAATCAAATTGCCAAGAGTAGGGGCTGGGTTCATTTTTCTATTCCTAAGGCTGGTCATGCTTCGGGTGCTGTGTGGAGCTAGGGGCAACAGAGTTATTAATTACCGATCTTCCACTGTCACAAACAAGTTCTAACAAACAGGGTGCAAAGAATCCCATTTTCCTGGTGTAACAGTTCATAAAACAAAACCTTGTGGTTATGATCAGCAAAATGCAACGTCAGGAGTGCAAGGACTCATAGTGGAAAAAGCAGAGAAGGAATAGGAGATTGAATAAACATTCCTGAGTCCAGCACATGGCCTTCACATCTGATTTCGGCTCCCCCAGGATAGGGCAAAAGCAGGGATATGCTTCTGTTTCATCAAGTAATGAGCAAGTTGGATGCTGAAATTTTTCCTTTGGTGCAGCTTAAAAAAACCACCTCCCAGTAGCACTGGTCTGGCAGTGGTTTTGGTGTAACCTGGCTTTTATTAGCATCCTGCATTAAGAAAAAATTTACAGCTGTTGGAGAAATGTTTGGAAAAAAACTTTTTTTATCTGGATTCCCTGCTGGCTTTCTCCCAGTGAAAATATGCTGGTGTTTGGCTGAAGGTGGGCAACACATCTTGGCTACCAGAAAACAGCAACGTCTTGGAAATGGACATCCCTCCTGCTCACTCCATGGAGGGACTATGAAAAGAGCTCTGAGGGCTTTGATCTGAAAATGTAGAAACTTTCAAACAGGCAAAATATTTCACCAGTGGAAACAAAATACTTTTCCCACTAAATGAAACAACTGGCTCAACAGCACGAGCTGGAGCCACAACCAAGTAGTGTATGGGTTTGGGTAGCATGGCTCGCACCACAGTGCCTGCCTTTGCTCTTTGTAGGGTTAGAGAGCCTGATCTCGGAGCACCCCCAAAGTAATTTTGCCTGTACCCATCTACAAGTATATGAAACTGCCTTTCAAGCAGCAGATGTAGTCCTCATCCTCTCCACGCAGAGCACACATTGGTCGTGCTGACCAGCCCTTCTCAAGAATGGTGGCAGGACGTGGCTGTCTGCTCTGCCCTTTCCTCTGGGGCTTAGGAGGTGTCTGGGGTAAATCTCCACCAAGGAGTCACAGCTGCTGTTGCATCTCTCTGACAACCGAAACATCTTCTGCAGGTCTCCTCCCAGGAGCCATGAGAGGACTTCAGGAAACATTTCTTCCCTGAAAGGGCTGTCAAGCACTGGAAGGGGCTGCCCAGAGAAGGGGTCGAGTCCCCATCCCTGGGGATATTTAAAAGCTGGGCAGACAATGTGCTTAGGGACAGGGTTCAGTGGTGGGATGGCAGGGTTAGGGTAATGGTTGGACTTGATGATCTTAAAGGTCTTTTCCAACCTAAACGATTCCGTGATTCTATGGGGCTTTGGCTGTTGGCTGCAGCCCACAACTGCCTTGCAGAGACATCTCAGCAGAGACACCCCATCATTGCTCCTGGCCTCCCAGCTGCAGAGGAGAACATGATTGTAGGAAAGTGCAAGATTGTGGAAGACAGCAGCAGCGAGAGAAAAATCTTCATTGAAGTCACTCAGAGAGTAAAGACAGAGCTGGGAGCTGGTCAGCGCCTCAGAACACATCCTGTCACACAGATCTCATTCGCTGGCCTCTTTACTCTTCACACTTCCTATCGAAGCACAGGATGATCCTTTTTAGCTAGGAGAGCGTGGATTATAAATATCATTGCAGATGAGTAAATCCTTCACTGGAGTGCAATTTCCTTTCTAAATCACAGCCCTTCTTGTTGAGCACCCTGTAATCATCAGGAAGTGTTTGGATAAAAGAGCAAATGCAGTTGTTTTCATACCCTCTGCCCTGTCATTTTAGTGCTATTTGAAGAGGATTTTAGCAGGTAAATACTTTCCCATTGCAACCAACTTTAGCATACACAAGCTTTTCTGTTTTCTCCTCACTATAATTAACCTGAGACAGAAATAAGTGCAGTATACTATGAAGAAAGACACATTCAAATCTTCCCAGAGTTCATTAAATATACCGAGGAGGATATTTAATAGGATGCAACCATAGTAGAGTGTCTATATATTTAACTTCAGTGCCATTCATTTACTATTCTAGAGATAGCAGCGCAATGCTTGGTGCAGACGTTAGCTCAGGACGTGCTTTGAGCATCTTGAGAGGCTGTCATCTAACCACATGCTCTGGGTGGGCACTGCAGGCTTGAAACCCCTGTCCTGCAGGACTCCAGTCAGAGCAGAATGACTGGGAGCACCTCTTTCTTATCAGTGGAGGGAGCGAGACATCTCTAAGTGTTTGTATCCATGGTGGAAGGACATGCTCCAGCTGGCTGGAGACAAAGGTGGGTCCTGCTCCAGGCTGTGGCTGGAGGAGCTGAGCAGAGACCTCGGGAGGAAACCCCATGGGCTCGGTGCTAAACCCCAGGGCATGTCTGGAGGTGCTGACCTCAGGGCTGTTTCTGTTGGCAGCTCTCTCTGGAAGAGGTGAGGGGGGGCCCAGAACAGACGTGGTTTGTCTGCACAACACCCTGGGGTTGGTGATGCCAGTACTGGGCTTTCCACACCCAGGTGGGTCTGGACCTTTACCATGTGCCTTCACCTTCAGGTCAGACACCCAACCAGGGTGGAGCATCCCCCCTCCTTTCTGCTGATACTGAGCCTCTGTCGAGGAGCCAGGGAGAGGATAAGCAAGAGAGGATCTCATGGGCCGATTCCTGGGGAGGGGCAGGGACTCCCATTTACTCCCATCTGCTGCTCCTGCTCCAAGAGCTGCTGAGGCACTTCCAGTTAGGAGCCACTGGCTGAAATGCTCTAACAGCACTCGGGACCTTCTAGGTGGTTCAAATAAAGGCTTAACCGGTAGCCAGAGTCTTGTAGGTCAGCCACCACCTTCTCAGGGGGTGCAGCTCAGTCAAGAGACCAGGTTGTGATACATCAGCAAGGTCAAGCAGGAGAGAATCCATAAAGAGATTCAACATTTTTTTCCAGGCCAAAACGTCTGAAATAACAAGCAAGGAGGAATGCAAAGGGGAGTGGGTAGTAGCCAGGATGGCTGAGAGCATTGCATACCTCCGCCAGCCAAGGCTTAGGCTGCAGGTCTAGAATAGCCCATGGGAAGAATAAAAAAGCCGTTAAGCAGAGGTGTGGACCTGGGAGCAGAAACAGGCCTGGGTTCATCTGGTGAGCGAAGGAAAAGGCCAAGTCCTCGGCCAAAGCAGGGTTTGGTTATGGCTTCCAGAGCAGGGGATGCTCCCCTGTGGGTTCTGCAGACAGGCAATGCGTGCCGGGAGCCCTGTCTGGGGACAGGGTGAGTAGCAGAGGCTGAGTTACAATTAGGAGTTGTAACCCACCCTGAAAGCATTTTGTTATTTCTATAGTACTTGTGCAAGGATTGTTTCTTGTTTCTTTCCTCCCTCCATTTGTTTCAAGTTAAATTTGCTGCCTTTTTTTTTTTTAAATCTTGCTAGTAGCCCAGCTAAGCAGTCATCTCTAACTGAATTTAATCTTCTAATCTGCTCTGACTCCATTTGATGGAAGTGAGTTTGTTTTAAATAGCTGAAGCAAGATAATAAAGGAGAGGGGGAAAAAAAAATCCAAAGCGCCTGTCACTTGCAGAATTTACTCCGTGTTTGAAGAGAGCACTGAGTAAATCCTGGAGAAAGCAAACTCTTAAAATACATACTGATCAGTCTGGAGAGGAACAGGCTACCTTTGTCCTGCTCCAGTGTCTGCACCTCAAAAAAAAAAAAATATACTGAAAAGCTGAAGCAGGTTTATGAAAGACCTGTGAGAATGATTTGAAGCCTGCAAAGCTTGCCAGCTAGCAAGCTGGATTAAGAAACTCCTTCTAATTAATTCAGCAGAGAGCAGGTTAAGAGACAGCTTGCTCACCGTTTTGGGTACCTTCATAATGAAGGACTCTGGGTCTTGTCATATCTTGTAATAATTAGATCAGAAAAGCTGGAAGCTAGGCACATTCAAGCTAGAAGAAAACCTGAAGTTTCCCGTGACAGTAAATGGTTATTTTGGTGTTTCCTCTGGCATTTCAAGTTCTAAAGTGAAAGTGAGGACTCTGAAACGTGAGTGATTCATGTTTGCAGCCGCCCAACTTGCCTAAAGCCAACATTTTACTCTACAAGCCTGTGGTTTCCTAAGGATTAAGGATAGCTTTGCTAAATGTGTAGATTACAAACAGCTCTGAGTGTAGACACCACTCCAAGTGTGTTCACGGAGCAAGTCCTTCCTGAGCACCCACCAGGCCAGACCCCAGCGGGAGTCGCCGGCTGCTGCTGCCATGGCGCATTGCAGCAGTCTGGGAACATGGGCAGGGTTTGGGTGAAGCAGGCAGGGTTTGGGTGATGCAAGCACAAAGCAGCACGTTAAAACTTTGCATGATGGTGTGGTGCTATCCCATATCTAAAGACCTCCTTCTTCTCAGAACTTTACTTCCACCTGCAAAGAGAAATTCAAACCAAATTATATTTTATTATTCTTTTTCTTATTCATCTCTTCCATCCTATTTCAACAGGGATATAAAGGCTACCCTGGACCACCCGGCCACCCTGGAGACCAGGTGAGTCTTGCCAGTTTCCAGCACTGAACCTTTAACAAGGGATGGATTTGCTGACTCTGGTGCTAGTTTGGGTCCTGTGCAGCCTGCCCAGTGCAGACAACCAGCTCCTTCCAAGGGCAGCTCGGTGCACACGGGATGCGCGGTGAGCGCACATACGCTGACCCAGCACCAGCAGGTTGGTGGGAGGAGACCGCCTTGGAGTTTCTAAATTTAATTTCTAATTTTTATTGCTGAACCATGTTAAGTTTACGTGGTGGAAGAAATACCACCTTACCCTTCTCCGCCTTTATTTTTCCTTTTACATTAACCCCACCTGGAGTTTACTAACCACATCGTGTTAAGTACTAACACATAATTCCCCTCCCATTCTCCCTCTCCCCTTTTCTCCCCCCTCTTTATTTGGGTAACTCTGATGTTTGCAGTTCAGAAAAAAAAAAAGGGGGGTCAATGAATAGCAGGCCCTGTTAGCAATGATGTTAAAGGATATTATACATGAATCCATCTAGTTTTGAAGAATTTTGGCAGTGCTTCCCCACCAGTAAAGCGGTTCCATATGCCAGATATAGATGCAGCCTTACACCTTCTCTTAGCCCCCTTGTTTCAGACTATCTGCGGCTTTCACTGCAGATGGAGGGAGAAGGAGAAAAAGCAGCGCTTGCTTCATGCACGGATCCTACTGACTTGGCTTCTGTGTCTTCCCCCCTCATTAATTTATTCCACTGTCTACCCTTAATATTTATTTCCTCTCCATAAATTCACATCAGGTTAATTCATTCCACCCTCCTTTTCCCCTGGCTCAAAGAAGGAAGATGCTAAAAAGGCTTCCCAAGTGTGACATTCACCTTACCTTCTGCACCTTTTCTTTTTTTCTTTCCCAAGGGCGAACGAGGACCAGATGGAAGTCCAGGTGCCAAAGGTTATCCTGGCAGGCAGGTGCAGTAAATCTCATCGTGCTGTGCACAGACTAGGGATTTGGGTGTGCAGGTAGCTAAATGTGTGCCCTGCTAAATATGTGCCCCACTAAAGACAGGGCAGACCTCTAGAATATGTCTGAATTTATCCTTTCTTCCCTCCCCAAGATGCTGTATCAATGACACGGCCTTTCAACTCTGGAGGACACTAAGGTTGTCAGAAAGTATTTTATGCCTGTGATGGATAAAACCTGAATTTCTGTAGCAAAATCTGACAAATTTTTGCTTCAGTATAACAACAGGGAAAAAACAAACCAAAAGAGCAGAGCAGAGAAACCTACCTGCAAGCTGCTAACCCTTCGCGTTTAGGCACATTTTTACATCTAATGTTGAACACAGAAATCTGGGACGGAAGAAGGCGTATTAGCGAAAGAAAAGATTTAGATGAACTCTCATTAGTAAAATTCAGTAGCGCAATCATATATATACACATAAAATTATACACGGACCATAAATATATATAAAAATCATATTTGCAGCTGCAAAAAAAAACGATGAAAGAAAACCAAGTCTTTGCTTTCATTCTGAAAAAACTGCACAGAGGCAACTTTAGGCATGGAGGGGCATGCAAATGAAAATGGATCAATGTTGGACAATTTATTGTCGTACTGATGTGAGATGCTGAGCAGTAGGAAGAAAATTAAGAAGAATCATTTGTAAGACCCTAAATGGAATCTGTTTGAGGGCAGCAGACCTGGTCCTTCAACATTTTTACAGTGAAATGAGTTCGTCCTGGTTTTCAAAAATGGGCACATTAATGTTGGATTCTGCCACGTTTATATTTAAGTACATAGCGATGAGGCTAGGCAGGTATCACAGACCCCACGCAGTCCGTCGTGAGCCTTTCCGACTTGTCATGAGTTCGTATGTGAGTTTTTACCCAGGTGTGCAGGTTATTGCACTATAACGTGAACTAGATATGCAGAACAAGCCTGCCTTCCCCCTGCCTCAAACTATTTAAAATTTAAAATGAAATTCATACCTTGCTTAGGAAATTTTAGGAGGAATATACAGACGCACGCTGGAGAGTGCAGATGGTGGAACTGGATGAGAGTTTTATGCACCTGACTAAATGCTCCGTTCATACTCTGAAAGGCTCTTAGAGATTTGCATGCCCAAGTGTCTCCTAGGTGTGAAAGTGTGTTAGATGACCAGTATGAAGTGGTCCAAGCTCTATTGGTCAGGCAAGGTTAATGAATGCTGTTTAGCAATTCACAGCAGCGTTCTGCCCGTTGGGTAAGCAGGGTGAAGTCTTTGCGCTTGATGTACGAAGAACAAACGTGCTCGCTTAAAATGTGGTTTGGGTCAGGAAAGTGACTTTTTTTTTTTTTTAAGGCAGCTTTTTTTCAGCATATCTGAATGCTGTGTGTATCCAGCATTAGAGCTGTTTACTTTACTGAGATTTTACTACTTGTTACTCCTGTCAGCAGTGCTGGCTCGGCAGTGCTATGGGAGAGAGAGCTTGGCTCTGTTTTGATTCGCGCATCATAGGCAGAATTGTTAACTTCACCCCGACGGCTGAAATCTTTGGCAGCGATGCATGAGCCAGGAAAGAGCACAACCTGACTTTGAAATCCCAGGCTGAGTGTACAGTGCTGCCAGCTAAAGAAAATACGGACTTAGCCTTCTTCCCACCCCTCACCCCCCCTTCCAAAAAAGTCCAACAACATTTTGGAACAAGAAAAAAAATTGACCTGGAAACCTGCTAGAAGACAATAAACTTGAAAATTCATTCTGCATTTTTATAGGGTTCTTTTTCACAGTACGTTAAGTCAGCAGCAAGAGGCACAGAAGTAGAATGGGGAATGTATATTCATATTTCGTAGCTGTGGATGCTGCAAAGGGTTGGAGAGATGCACTTAGCACTGCTAAGTGGCTGCGTAGGCTGTAGAAATTCGAGGGGCTTTCTCACTGCAACAGGGCCAGCCTGTGTTCCCCAAACAGGTATTGAAATACATTTGTCATTTGCTGTGCATGTGCTCAGTTAGGCAGGAAAATGAATCGGGAGCTGTTGGGTACAGAGCATCACTGTACGTCGCATCTGAAGTGTAACGCAACCTCTGTGCACCCTGCTGCGTGGGCCTTTTTGGTCTTTATGATCAGAAATCTCTACTTCAGCCCCAGGGAAGGCTCACTATGTCCACAGTCTCAGGTTCTGCAGAGTCCCAGCTCCCCTACAATGGGAGATTTGTTATTTGTATCATTTTGTCTTTTTTTTTTTCCACCTTTGTTGATACGCCTTGGACTCGGCACTGAAAGCAGAACCATGCAGGGACAGTGCTGGGGATTTGGCACTGCTCAGTAGGTTAAGTTAAAGCCTGTCCACATTTGTCTTTGTTTTTTTCCCTTCTCTTCTAGGGTTTACCTGGCCCCATAGGGGAAGCTGGTCCAAAAGGCAGTCGGGTAAGCAGCCTTTCATTTGTCTTTTCTCTACTTGTTTTTACCAAAGGCTTCTCAAGAAACGTTACGCTTAATTTTGCAATCCTGAAACTCCTTCCTTTAATGTGTTGGATTCAGGGGATTTGAACTGCACACCACTTGTTTATTGAAGCACTGCTAAATTTTTTAAATTAAAGATGGAATGTACAAAGATCAAAGTTCACCAATCGTGCTGATGATACAAAGTCAACCTTTTCAGAGCTCGCGTTGCAGGAGCAGAAGGAATGGCATACAAATTCCTACCAAAGACCAAAGTCTGAACTTTCTGAAAGCCCCATTTCCCAAAAGCCTCTTTAGTTTCAGTAAGTGTGGTTCAATGGTCTTTGACCATGCAGAATATGGGCTCTTTTGGGTATAGTCCTGAGTTTGGGAGTGATTTATATCATTATGGAGAATAGCAAGCCAGCATCTTGAAGCCATGTGCAAATACAAACATTAATATCTTTGTTCTGCTTGGTTTTGCTCGCAAAATTGAATTGCTGGGGGTTCATTCTCTCTGCAAAGGATTATTTTTCTTTTTTAACCAATTAAGAGACTAGTTAATCACGTTTTGTTCTTTTCCTGCAATTATAAATTCACAATGAGATTCTGAGCCAATAAAATCCCCCCTTTTCTCTAACGTGATACTTTCTCTATATGCACTAAATTCAGCCAGCTGGCTTTCATCACTAGGAAAACTGCAAGGAATAAACAAATGCTGACCCTGTAGCTCGCTGTATTCCTGAGCTGGGAAGGGAGATGGCATGTTCGATGTCCTGCAGGAGAGAGGGAGACCTGAGATAGCACAGCTTGCTCACCTTACTTCCCTGCAAGTTTTCCCTGGTGCGTCTGTTTCATTGGCCTAACCAGGACCTCATGTAATCACCATGTGATAGATGTGCAGAATGTGAGACTTGAAAATTGTTTTCCACTTTACACCCCTGGGTGCTGAGGACTGACATATTTCTAGCTACCCAAGAAAGCCATTTCTCAGTTCAACTGCAGTCAGTCAGAGTTGGGTACTAAGGTGAGATATCTGCATTTTGTGGATTGAGGGAGCCAACTGTGGACCCTTCTCCACCCCCAACCTCTATTTTTTCTTCTGCAAGAAGTAGTTCAGGGGTTTCATGGTTTGTCTTGGGGTTCAGGAAGCAAAGGCAGACAGCATCATTTTAATGGAGCTGTATTTACCGGCTTGGTATCGTCCCTAAAGGATGTGCAACCTAAAGGGAGCGATGGACTGGTGAAAAAAAATCGGTGGGGTTTGACAGTAGGAGATTTAGCCATGATGGAGAAAGAAAGATGAGAGAAAATCAGTGTTAACGCTTGGCTCTTGTAACAGCGAGGTGCCACTGAGGGGGCTCCCTGCTGAAATTCACTTCCTTTTGATTCTGCATGTTTGGCACAAATTAGTCCTTTGCAAAGGACCCGCACACAAGGTAACTTTGTGCTAACTGCTGAGCAAAGAGGATTAAACACAAAGCTTCAATTGTTGTAAAGAAAGGGAAATGGAGCATTTGCGTCCTGTCTGAGCCAGATCCCAAGAAACGTCGCCTACTTGAAAATGCGACGCCTGCTGATGAGTGCGCAAGGAGCGGATTTTACGTGAAACACATTGGTGCAAAGGAGGCTTCTTTACAGTTGGGTGTTAGAGGATCTGTATGTATGTACAGGCTGAGCCTCGTACACCAATCCCAAGAGCCTGAAATTGCATGCTCGGCCTTTCCCTGTCCAGGCAGGGCCCTTGGTGCTTGGGTTGACAAACAGTTTGCAAAAGGTCTTGGTGGTACAATAGAGTTTGCAGGGAAAGGCTTTAGGCAGAACCATTACTGGTTTGCTCCTCTCTCAACATGCCAGGAGAAGGTGGTGTTTGCATGGGAAGAGGCTGCAGCACGTGACCGTCATGTGACACAAGACAAGCAGAAAGGGCTTGTTGGTACAACAGGATGTAGGCACATCGATTACTTCTGCTATCACTCTTGCTAATCTTGAACCAAGCTCCATTTCCCTCAGGTACGCTCAGAGCCAGCCCAGGTAAGGTTTCTTCTTGCTGGCCTCTTCCTGCCTGGAGTCCTCATGATCCCTGGTGTGAGGGTATGTGCCCTTGGACTACATCGTGGAAGCCAGCACCATGCAGTCCATGGGCATATACACTTGCCTCAAGGTTTATTTCATCATGGCTGCCGTTGACCAACGCTGGAGGATGCTCTGCTGTTCAGGAAAGACAGAATGACTGGTTGCTAATGGAGAAATGTATTTGACTACTTTTTTCCTCTTTTCTTTAGGGATATATTGGTCTCCCAGGATTATTTGGGCTACCAGGAGCTGATGGAGAACGAGTGAGTATTTTGTGAAGGAAAACTTGCTGTGTTGCTTTGAATACAGTTCTTCAGAGTCTCTTGTAACCTTCTCTGTCTCTTGTTCCTGAGGAAAGAGGCAAGCATGCCTAATGTTTAACCATGCCTTCTTTAGCCTGTTTCTACCCTTGCATGAAGACCTGTGCCCCTGTATGACGCTGACATTCAGCTCAGGAAAACCTAGGCTTCAGACGGGGTCATCATACCTCCCTGTTGAGTTTTTCTGTATTTTCCTTCACTTAAAAACCTGCTTTCCTCCTTCCCCTTACTAGTTCATCTTAGTGGGATGGGGTGGGTGTAGAATATACATGGAAATTCCCTGCTCCCACAGGAGTGACATACACAGTGGCCCAGCATTTTGGGTGTCCAGCTGGAGGTGCCTGGAAAGAGCCTGGCTCTTGGAAGGGACAATGCCTGGGGCTTTCTGGCAACGGCTTTCCTTCCAGTTGCATCGAGTTGGGCAGCAAAGACTGGGGCCTGTGGACAGGCGACTGTGGCTGCTCTTCCCGTGTGTCCTCCCTTCCCCTCATCCTTTTCATCATGCCTTCTCCAAACCCATATGTTCAGAGCTTTGCAGGACCTCCCTTGCTTTTTTGCTCTTCTCCCCCACATCCCCCCACCTGCCTGATCTCTACCCATCCAAGAACCCCCTCTTCCCACTGCAAGAGCTCCTAAGAAAGGCCACTGTAAGACGAAGACTGTTCTATTCCAGCTTTTCCTTCCTCAAATGCAAGCTCCAGAAACAAGAGAGGCCCCGAGAGCATGTGGGAGTGTGTGTGTGCCTGCCTGGGAGGGGAGTACCCTGCGCTCGAGTCGCTGATTTAATGCTTGTATAACTAAATAAGAAACATAAACAGCAGTTCTCCAGCGAGTGCCTTGGCGGTGGCCTTTATTCGGTTCCAGACCAGTAGCTTAATGACTGCTCCTGCTAAGCAGAGCCTCAGGCAGCTGCCCCGGCTGTGGGTGCTGCCGGTGCGTGTCCTCGGGGAGAGCCATCGTTCGTGGGTGAAGGTTAATTGCCTTCTGCTCGCGCAGAGGACTGCAAGTAGCTGACAGTTTGATTCCCAAGCACTGCTGCAGTTATTAGCCTGCTTTGCATTCCCCTTTCTCTTCTGGTTTTGTTTTGTATTGTTGGTTGGCTGTTTGCTTTCTTAACCAGACCTATTTTTTTTTTTTTCTCTGTGTGTTTTCCTTGCAGGGGATCCCTGGAGTTCCTGGGAAGAGGGGCAAGATGGGTAGGCCGGTAAAGTTTTTCCTCGTCTATTATGCAGACCTTGTTGAATGAAACTGAAAACAAAACATCTGGCTTTTGGCTGGGTCCCTTCATATCTTCTGATGGGAACTAAATGGGGAGATCAAACAAACCTTTCCGTGTCTCTTGTTCTCAAGCAGGAAGAAAACTGAAGACACAAACATTGTTCTCTTGCTTGCTTCCATGCTCTGCCCACTTCACATGCGTTTTTGTTCTTTTTCGCAGTCTCCATGCTCCCTTGGATCTCATACTTCTCAGATTCTCTTCTACAACGTCTTCCCCTCTGTCCTCCCTCTGGCTAGCATCTTCCCTGAATGTGCTTTTTAATTCCCCACCATGACCACAGCGTCCCAGGCATCTGTGCTCACTCTCTTACATCTGCTGCTCCATGCTCCCACCAGTCCCATCACATTTGCCTCTTTTCCCTGTGATTCCCTCCAACCCTTGTGCCATCCTGGTTTGCATAATGCAAGTGCACTTTTTGTATCGAAACCTTTTTGTCCTTGGTGGTGGTACAGAGGTAAAGCAGTAACAGGTCAGATGAAGACATGTTTGAGGAGCAAGGAGACCAAGTAGATTTGAAAGCTTGGCCAGGAGGAAGAGGCGTTTGCAGGTAGGGCTGAATACAAGGTGGGAACTGTGAGAGCTGCGTAGAAGAAGGGGGTTTGTGCTGACTGTGGCAAAAAGCAAAATAAAAGCAGGTGGGAAAAGTACTGAAATGAGTAGAGGGAACAGGGAAAGGACAGAAAGGAAAGCCTGTCCCACATCAGCCTTCCGAGCAATTCTTTGCACTTCCTTAAGCAAAATGCATAAAGTTTTTTGCTCCAGGAGTCATTGGAGAGATCAGACATGTTCGTGCTCTGGTGTATCTCATTGCCTTTGCACCTTATCCTTCGTGTTAGCCTGAGTTTCTCTCGATCTCCTGACATCATTGCACTCACAGGCTCCTTGTAAAATGTCCACTCACCCACACACGGAAAAATCCAGTGCTTTCCCCTTGTCACCCTTGTGTGCAAACGCGTGCTTTCCAGGAGTCCCACGCCTACCGCTTGCTGGTATTCTGACAGTAAAAGCCGTGCAAACATCCCGATAGTGCCACATTCATCCTGCTGGCTGTTCTTCTCTCCCTGGGATGGGGGGAGGTCAAGCAGACATTTTTTTTGGGGGGGGAGTGGAAATCTGTACCAAATCTTACAGTTTTGTAAGCTGCTGGTTGCACCAGAAACCTCCGTGATGAATAATTGCCGAGAGCTGGTCGATGCAAGGATGACTCATTGACCGGAGTAAAACAAACAAAGCAACTGTCGTTAGGTGCAGGGTTTCTGCTCTCTGCCTTGTTTCTGCACGGAGCGTGCTAGAGGCTCAAAGCCTTCCAGCTGTTGTTTGGCTAGCATCTGTAATCTTCCGGGCAAGGGTTTTTGTCTGGCGGTCACTGTTACAAACAAGGGGCTCCCCTGAGATCCGCAGGGAATCTCTCAACCGCAGAGGCATTTAGGCTGGGATCTAGGGAACGGATTAAACGGCTGAGCATGAGCACCTTTGTTCTACTCGGCTCTTTTGGAGAGTTTTGGCTCCATCCCCGTTTCATGATATCAGGTTTAATAAGAGATCTTGAATGGACCGATGCTGATGATTTGTACTTCCGAGTGTGAACAAAAAGATTGTGATATCCAGAGTTACTCAGGAAGTCACTGGGAGAATGAAAAGTAGGAACCAGCTGATGTGGTTCCCTTCCCAACACTTATCTCCTGGCCTGTGCTGTCTCCCAGCTGGTTTGCAGCGTTAGTGAGCCTGCTGTGATTTTTCTGGTCTCTCGCATCCCCATGCCGTTAGGTTTGCTGGCGCAGCTACTGTTCCTGTTCCATGTCAGTGCTGTCACTGCAATGGAGAGCTCTTGGAAACCCTTATTAGCTACCATCCAAAGCTAGTAAATGCTCTGGAGAGTAGGGAAGGAGTTGGTATCAAATTATTTCTCTACCTAGTTTTGTTTGAGATGAGAGAAGGCAACAGATTAAGTGCTCGGCAGAGGAGGAGCAGGGGGCTGGGGGAGTTTGCATGTGACACCGTGGGCCTCCGAGAATGATGTAAGAGGGAATGATTAAAATAGAAGAACTGGACATGAGTCAGATCTTGAAACCCTTCCAGGGAAGTTAAGTTTTGCAGAGCTGTGAGGGACATGGTGAATCTGTCGTGGAAACAGCTGACTCCACCCCCCACTCCGCTCTCCCCGCAGCGCATTGGCGACGTAGGAGGCGAGTACGTTTCGAACGTATGGGGCCCTGGCGAACTCTTGAGCAAGGAGAGGGTTGGGGGTGGGCTAGGGGGAGAAATATGACTAAAGTACAATGCACTAGGGAGGCTGAAATAACATGAGGCTCTACGTCTCCAGATCCGCTGCCTGTTTTAGAGGTAGGCTGGAGGCCTGGAGCTGAAGCAACTGGTTGCTTAAACCTTCAGTCTTGCCAATGCAGTGGCTGAAAAGAATGGCTTTTCATGGTGGTTTTGTGGATTTTTATGGTGTTTGGTTGAGCAGCTGGCAGAAAAAAAAAAAAAAAGAGGATAAAAAAAGGTCCCGTT
Organism: Egretta garzetta; assembly: GCF_000687185.1. NCBI lineage: Eukaryota > Metazoa > Chordata > Aves > Pelecaniformes > Ardeidae > Egretta > Egretta garzetta. Next base: position 1,047,621 of record NW_009258272.1, on the reverse strand, counting down.
GCTGGGAGGGCAGCAGAGCTGTGGTCCACACCATGCTGGGGGGAAGGAATGAGAAAGCTCTTGCTACCTTCTGCCCTGGCATGTGTAGGTGATGTATCAGTCCTAATTCACCTTTAGAAAGGAGACGTGCTGTCACTGAAGGAGGTACAGCCCGTCATCATTCAAGGAGTGCAAAGCTGGATGCTTTGCTTATGCTGTGGGAGATGGGTCGCTACGGTCAGAAACGTCTGCCCTGCAGATGATATTAAACTTCAAATAGAGTGTAATATTTTCAGAAGTTCTCAAGTCCTGTTAGAGAGAAAGACTTAAAGGGAACTTTCAGGAAATGTATCTAAAGAGCTTTTAGCTCTTTTTATTTTTTTCATCTTTGTTATTGATGGGTACTTGTATCTCTTTTTTTCATGTAGAGTAAGCAGTATTATTTTAAAAGGGATAGAAAGGAAGGAGCAAAGTTTAGTTCCAAGACACACTTAGTAATTGTTGGGTTTGTCTGAGATCTATTCACAATTTAGCCAAACATAGCTGAGGTTTCTTAATATTATATTCTGAGAACCTGTTGGTGCTGCCGGTCCCATGCCTGGAGCTCAGTTGAACGCTCGGAGCCTCACCGTGTCAGGTACCATGCAAACACCTCGTGAAAGAAAAGCCCTGGCCCAAAGGGTCCATCAGTTTGGATGACGGAATAGCACAGGATCAGGCCATCCCCAGGGCTGGAAGGTTTAGGTAACAGTAGCATGAGCAGGTCATTAATAGCACAAGCAGGCATTTCGGCTTTCCTGCCTGTGCTCATCGTTACCATTCTTTCTTTTGTCCTCCTGTAGCTCGTGTTTGAGAGTGATACGCAGCTGTGACCCATCAGGTGGCACGATGGGGGGTCCTGCCTACCCGCCAACCTCAGGCAAGGGAGGCAAATGCCTTCTGACAGCACAGGCCCTGCCATTGGCCTCCGCACAGCCTGTGGCCAGTGCCAGCACGTTGCTGAAGCGCTGCTCCAAGGAGACTGCTCAACAGTTGGAGTAGACTCTGTAAGCAGCAGGCACGGAGGGAGGGTTTGCGCTCGGATGCGGGGCTGGAGAGGCTGACACCTCTGCCTGTGGGAACGGCTGGAGCCTGCCAAGGCAAGGTGGGGAGATGCTGGGTTGCTTGGTGACTGCATGGGAGGAGGAAGAGGATACGGGACCTAGTTTCTCCCCATGGCACGCAACTTCAGGCAAGCTGTTTGGCTGTTCTTGACTGTGCGCAAAACAGGGGTAACGCACTCAGCTCTTCTTTGAGCTCAGTAGCTGAAGCTGAGCATGTAAATGCCAAGGATTACTGCTCAGATGTCAAGGAAAAGCTGCTATGAAGTGGCATGTGGATTTTAAGTGTTAGTTATCAGTGCATAGGTGAGTCCAGAAGTCTCCCTTCCCTCTGCCTGTCAGCCACAACGTGGAGCTTGCGAGAGCCAGCAGTGACCTGGCAGCCACTCTAACGTAGCCTCAGTATTTGTTGTGAGCATCGATGTGGTGGCAAGCTGCCGAATCTGGCATCTGTCTTCCATGAGCTGACCGCAGTTGGGGTCCCCCTTGCCAGGGGGCGGCACCTTCTTGCCAGGCTGTTTTTCACGTCTGCTGTCTTCTTCCATGTTGACTTATAAAGTTAACGTCTTAACTCCTGCCTCCAGTGAAGAGCAAGTCTCAATGCATTCTTTTTTCTTCATCTGATAAGTTGTTAGAAGGGCATGCGATACCCCTGCGCTGCCCAGCAATATGGGTAGGCTGTTGCATCACATGAAAAGACGTTGCCTTGTGGGAGACACGAGATAGCAAAAAGCAGGGCTGCCTTCAGGTGAGGAAGGTTTTGGGTTACAGCTTCCCCCAACCTTTTGATATATGGCTAAGATAACTTCGTGGTGAACGTAAGTGCGTGGGGCTTTGCCAAGTTACACAGTCTCAGCTGTTGTCCATGCAAACAATAGAGGGATGTGTTTTGCCATGTGTCTGGAAAGGCTGGCATAACCGCAAATTACTGAGAAAATAAATTTTGCTCCTCTCTGTAGGGACTAAGATGGTAAACAACTCCCCTCTTCTTGCTCCAATCTTTTCTCTGCTTTGGATGCAGCTGAGGCCCTCCCTTGCATTTGGAGTGAGCCAAGCGAGAGTCTCCTGCACCAGACAAGTTGAGATTTGGGAAACTGTTAACAACATTTCAAAGTACCTCGTCTTTAACAAATAATTGCCAAACTCCAGTTGACTTGAGTGGGCTCCCTGGGGGTGCAAAGAGGCAGCCCATGGGGCGTTTCTCATAAGAACGATGACATAGGCATACACCCTAAGAGCTCTCACCTACCGTGCTATCATGGCTCACATGGGTTGCTGAGGGTACAGCCATGTCTCTCTTGTCACTGAGACCTTGTTGCCTAACAAAAAAAAAAATATGGAGGAAGAATGGAGCTGTACTTCTCTCTAAACACTGAGAAATGTTTTAAAGAAATATTGTAATTAAAATGGAAAAAATTTAAAGTAGGAATAAACTGTGGTTTCCCACTTAGCTAGGTGGTAGTTCAGTGTGGTGGTCCACAAGCCATTTCCTAAGATTTGAAAGAAATGGGAATCATTTTTAAACTGATCCTAAGTTATTTTATCCATATATATCCTCAGAAAATAAATATTTATTCTTCCACATAGCTTCACTGCTCAGGCCTGATTGACCTGAGCACTTGGTGAACTCCTCCTCCAACCCATAAAGCATTCCTTCCCAACTGGTGTCCCAGTTCAGGTTCAGCTGTAGGCCCTGTGCATACAGAGATGCACTTTCAGATGTGGCCAGCTAAAGTTAGTGGAGAAATGCACAGGCTGAGGACTTGTTTGTATGGGTAAACCCATGAGAGGAGCTGCAGGAAGGAGCACAGATGGCCTATGGGACAGGGCTTGGGTAGCCACCTCTGTCTTGTGCCAATACCCCAGCGTAACACCAAAAGGTTTGGTGCCTTCTTCAGGAACTGACTAATTTTAAAAAAAACAATATGCTTTTAATCATTCTGTTGGCATGAAAAGTGAAGTGGATGTCCTGAAAATTAGTAACCCACAAAACTCCTCTGTTACTGAGAGAGTCTTAGTCCACAAATTAGGTTTTTCCTGTCAGCCATCTAAGTCAATTCTTTGCTATAATTTTTCTTTATTAACCTGACTTTTTAAAATAGATTTTGTTTGGGCCATCAGTGACTTTCTTAATGCTTAAGTTGGACACTGAAACTGGGCAGCCGGTCTCTCCTCCCCTCTGGGCCTGGCTCACCAATCTGAAATGCAGGTGCGAGCCCAGACCAAATGTCACCACCTCTCTTTGGCCCGAGTCGTGTTCCACGTGTTTGGAGTTTTCCAAATCCCTGTGGTGAGGTGCTTGCATGGTCACTTATCACTGATATCAGCACGTGTTCCTGTGTTCATGATTACATCGTCCAGATAACCTGGCAAGGTGGACAGTATTAGCATGTGTTTAATTTTTTAAAGAAGGGGCGAAACAAAGTACTGAAAACACAGGGGAAAGGGTTTGAAAGGTGCCAAGGCCCATAACTTCTAATGAAAGAAAAGAAACAAACCCAAAGATGGTTTGTTTCCGAGGACGTCCCTAAGTGACCTGTCCATCGTCATACTAAAAGCTTGTGAAGAATTGAACCAAGGTCTCCTAAGCACAAGAGTGTCTTTCTTCCTTCAGGGAAATGTTCATTCATAAATCAGGTCAAAGCCTGAAAATTATTTTCATTAGAAGTTATAAGGAAAAAATAATGCAACTATGGCTTTTGAGTCTCAAAGCATTTTGATCACCAAAGCTGCTTGGCTTTCTTAAATAGGATGCTGCTTGATTTGGAAATCTTGGCCGTAATGAATTAGGAGCGGTGGCAGATTCAGTGCTCTTTGGTGTTAGGTAATTGGGTCTGTGTAATCTGTGCTCTGAGCCCTGCAGACAGGGGAAGAGATCCTATACAGGCGTAAAAGGAACCAAGCAGATGGGCAAGGGGGCGGCAGGGCTGTAGGTTAACTTTGGTGATGTTTGGCTGAAGGGGCTTCAGGGGACTTTTGCTCGCGTTCAGGTGGAACGGGCTGCCCTGGAGGGCTGTGGTCCCACAGCTGGGGGGGTGGTTATGTTTAAAAATGCCATGAAATCTTTATCCAAAGAGGATGTGGCACGGAGCTGTGAAGTCTCCCAGGGAGAGAAAGAGCAAAGCTCCCTTTTGGGGCACAAAGGAGCAGAACAGCAGCAGGACCGTCAGTCCCGTACCCAGCTGAGGACGGCATCGCCCCTCTTTGCAGGGGTGAAAGCTGCCATGGTCCCAGGTCTAGACTGAGCGGAAGGTGAAGGCTCCTGCATAGCTGCGTGAATTAAAGCTAGTGAGCAGGGATGCCGGGAGCACAGGGCTTGCCAGGCTCCCTTTAGGGTGACTCTGGCTGCTCTAGGAGCCAGCGCAGGGTCGGAGCCAGCCCGCTTGCCTTCGCCCACCTGCGGAGGGGCTCACGTCTGCTCTCTCCACCAAGAATGCTCTCAGAGGCGTAAGCTGCCAACATAAGCTACACTTGTTTATTTTATTCTCCTCCTTTTTTTTTTCCAGTGAATGCCTTCTCTCACCCTCAGCCCTCCTTCCCCACCACCACTTTTTTTTTTTTTTTTTTTTTTTTGTTTAAATTGTTTGACTTGCAAGCTCCATCCCCGGGGAGACTCCTGGGCAGTGATTCACCTGGCCGGAGCCAACTGGCAAATAGAGTCTTTCACAGACAAGACAGGAGGGCTGGTTGGTTTGAGCAGCTTCACCTTCAGCCAACAGGAAAATAAAATCCTATTTTTGGAGAAGGATTCTGTTGGCGCGAAGACCTGCCAGGATTCCTCGGAGCAGCAGCTGCCAGACTGCCTCCCTTACTCCATCAGGGAAAGTGGTTTAAACTGAATCAGATGTTGTATACATACAACACACCCACCCACATGCACACACCTGAAAAGGCCTTGGGGAAGCGAAGGACGGGGTGCATCTCCCCAGTCCCTGCTTCCCAGTTGCTTCCAGGGACAAGAGAACCAGTGGCATCTGCTCAGACCAGGAGCAGCCCTTTGGCTGACAGCAAAGGGGAGGCCGCTCTGTTTGTTTTAAGCAGAGGAAGAAAGGAAGGGGAGGCGGAGGGGGCTGTAATCCCCTGGTGCAGGAGGAGCTGGTTCCAGTCTCCTGTCTAGGTCTGGTTGCTCTCAGCAGGAGTCTCCTGGCGTATGAAAGGATGCCCTTTGCAGGGAGTGTGGATCAAAAGGAATTAAAGCACTATTGTAGGATGTCAAAAATAGAGATTTAGTTACTGGTTCAGCTTCGGACTTCTCAGTGCTACCTGGGATAAATCAGTTTGCATCTCTCTCTGTCTCAGTTCCCTCTCTGATAGTGGTTCCTCAGCTTCACCCAGTTTAGTGAGGACAAAAACTGTGCAACCACTGGAAAACTCTGCTTGGGGTGAGGACAGGAGAGCAGAGAAGCACCTGGATTTTGCTTACTGCAAAGCATCTGCTTGCATGCTTTCTTCTCCAACTCCTCTTCAAGCTTCATCTTGCTTCTTTCATTGAACTTCTCCTTCAGACAATGTGAAATCCATTCAGCTGGACTTTTTTTTTCCCCCACCTCCTCTCTGTATTTCCCAGCTGTGAGATAGAGCCAAAAGTTTTGTCATACCTGACTTCAGGCACTGTGGAGGAGCACCCCACTGGTTCTTGGCCAACAGAACTTGTTAGTCAAGCATTTTCCTCCTAGCTCTGCTGCCATCTGCCATACCTTCCCGGTCCTGGTCCTTCTCTGCATGTCCCATCCCCTCCCTCCCACAGAGCGGGCAGGATGCATGGCTCCATATTTTTCACTCGGGTGTTTTTCTTTGCCGTCCCAAGTCTTGAGCAGAATTTCCAGGGACCGATCTTCCTGGAAAAACAGTTGCACCCTGAAAAACGGTGGATTTTCTGTACCAAAAAACCCTCTGCACTCACTTGGGGAAGGTCAGGAGACTCTGAATGTGCTGGGTTTTTTAATTTCTTTCACAAGTCTCCTGTAACGGGCTGCCAGTTGCTCCGCCAGCTCCATAAAATGAGCTTCCTGCCCCGTGTGTTCCCCCTCAGCTCGGGCTCCTCGGGCTGCTGGAGCAGTGCGCAGGAGATGAGAGGTCGTGCTGCTTACAGGAACGAAGCAAATGGGATAACAAAGTCCGCTTGTAATTCCTGGGCTGCTTGTTTCGGTTGAATGGTGCTAGTTTTGTTCCTGGGGAACATCTCTGTCCTTTCGGCTCAGGCAGGAGAGGGAGAGGCACTGAAAAAATAGCTTTTACAGGCATGTGAGACCCAATAAATTAGGACACTGTGGTCGCTGGAACTGTTATTGTGGTTTAAACTGCTACTGCTTACCCCATGGAAAGAAAGGGCTTTCTTTTTCATCAGGGGCTTAAGAGATTGATTGCTTCCTGCTGTGCACAGGACCATGTGGGGACAGCTTCCACAACCTCGTTTGGGTCTTTGGAAACAGTAAGGATGCTGAAGTACCCTCCTTCATGCCACAGCCACCAGCCTTGGTCTCATTTAGTGCGCAGAAGCCTTAATACTTGTGTTGCCAAGCTCAAATATTGGGCTAGGATGCCTGGGGTTAGTTGAATTGAAGCTGCTCTTTCCATTTGTCTCCTCCTCTGGGTTTATTTTGCAGCTTGGGACAGAAAGTATCAAGGGAGCACCTGTCACCCCAGGGATTCGCGAGCCTCAGCTGGGAGGGGTGCTCATGCCAGCAGAGCGGACGGCGTGTTAAGGACGATCAGGTGTTGGCAAGGACGGGGCTTTGCTGCCAAGCGTTGTCTTGGGCCTGGCTGTCGCAGCAGCAATGCCAGCCCAGTGCTCTGGGCTTTCTGCTCTCTTCCCTGCCACTTTGACTCTTTTCCATCCCATCTCAAGGATGGGCAGAAGCCCTAGCTCTGCGGGGCGAGACACATTGTGCTGCGAATGGGTTTTATTGCCGAATCTCTTACTTATGGGGTAGCTCGGCCAAGTGACCTCAGGTACTCAGCTCTCCGCCTTCAAAACAGGAATCATCTGCTTTTTTAAATACTTGGAGATCTACTGTTGGAAAGCCATTGTGAAAGCTAGATTTATATTAACTCTACTAGCAACTGCCTCAAATTTCCTATGTCTTTATCTTTAAGCAGCGAGGTTAGTACAAGAAACTGAGGCATAAAAAGAGATTAGTGGGAAACACATGAATTTAAATAGTTCCTTATCTGGACACTTTTATTCTGACAGAGGAGGGCATTGTTTATATCACGTTGGAAGAGATTTAAACCAAATTTAGAAAATGCTCTGAGTCTGGAGCAAGCATTCCTCTAGATGATATTATGCCGCTGTAGTTATATTGATTTAGTTGTACTGTTCAAAGCAGCAAAACCTTCCCACATTGGCAAGACCTTAGCAGCCCCAGGGCCAGGCTGCTCCGCGGCATCCACAGGTCGCTCTGTGCCCAGCTCAACCCCCGAGAAAGGAGAACTGCAACTGGGGGAGCGCTGAGGGCTGTTACCAAAATCTGCAGCAGCGTCAATACAGTATTGGTCTATGCACACTCATATTTTCCTTGGCAAGTTGTATGACTGTAAACAGCGAAATATTCCAAGGCAGTCTTTTTTTTTTTTTTGTCTTGCCTAAGCAATGAGTTTTCCCTATACATCTCTGTTCTGATCTTATTGATTCAGTATGTAGCAGAGTTATTTTCTCCCTTTTTTTCATTAAAGAAAATCACAGCCCCCCCCCACCTTCTTGTTACATTTGACGTCTTTGTCTCTAGATGGCAGAAGGCCGTTTCCAGCGGTTGCTTACCACAACTTCTTGGCATCTGCACAGGCTTGAGGGATGTAGTGCCCAGCTGGAAAAAGGCAGACAACCTTCCCATTCGCAGCAATGCCCATAAAGTAGAAATATTGGATCCAAGCAAGCAAGCAATAGCTTGCGTCTGTTCAGGAGTGCTTACTGGATACTGTAGGGAATTGGTGCAGGAGGGGTGAAATGCTGGCTCTGAAGTCAGTGGCAAAATTGTGGCTGTCTTAAACAGGTCTCCCATCTCTTACCTTAGGTTTGCGCAAGTATCTTTTTACCTGGTTGTGTTGACCATGAGATGTAAACCCTCAAAGGTGCAGGGAGGTCTTGGATGACATCTTTGACTGCAGAGCTTCCCAATGTAGTGTTCCTGTTCCGTCCGCTGTGATCATTCCAAGTCTCAGTGTTGCTGTTGGGTTTCCAGCCAGCATGTTGCTGTTGGCTGTCACATTTTGCTTCCCCCAGGTTTGCTTTTCCAAGGTAACCAGTGTTTGTTGTATACGGAGGAGCAGGCAGGAAGAGAGAGAGCATCTTTCTGGCTCAGGACCGTCCCCCTGTCTGCTCCATCCTTGCCTCTTAAGCTCTGAGCTAGCCCAGAACCTGGTCATGTTGTCCTTTATATCTCATGGTCTGGTGGAGCCAGAGAAGGGTGTAAGGCACTTTTACCATGACTCCGAGTCAAAAGTTATGCACCCACTAGCAGTGGGAGCTTGTTGGTGCATCTCTGGAGCACGTCTTCTGGTGTAGCCTCATCTAAGCAATGCTGCTCACTCTCCAGGACTGCTCCACCATAAACAGAAGAGGGAGCAGGGGTGGTTGGAGCTTTGTTTTGCAAGTTCCCACCCTGAACTGAAGCACAAAGGTAGATGATCTGGTTAGGAAGCCTTTTATATGCAAATATGTTCCTTAATTTTCCATCCTGATGCCCACAATTAGAATAGTGTGGAGAATAAAGCAAGATTTTGGCCCTGGCTGAATTAACCAAGTCCAGGAGTCGGAGCCTGGGGTTAGGTTCTGCCTATGCTCTGTCCATGGGGAGCTCCTCTAGCAGACAATGATTTCCCTTTTGCCTCAGAGTAGAAGGAGGTGGATGCTGTGTCACATTTTATCTCGCTTCATCTTAAGGTGCATGCGAGAAAACGAAGCGGAGAGCCACAGGCCTCTTACCTCGGTGCTGCAGCCTCCCAAAGCACCCACAGCTGAAGTTCAGAGCAGCCCTGAAGCTGCTGCTGATTGAGCTGGTCCCTGGTAGTTCCTGGCAGCCTGGTCCCTGCCAGTCCTTTGCTGAACCAAGTTCAAGCTCAGGGGAAAATTGAGTCCAATCCATCTTAAACTCAACTGCTTCCCCCCTGAAAATGTAGTTGTAGAGTCTAAGAGGGTTCACCAGCCACCAAGGTTGTGTGCCCCTGTGCTGAGCTCTTTGAGGGAGACAGAGCACGAGAGGACAAGGGAGAGCAAGCTGCTGTATGATTTGTTTGTAACGGGGAGTTGGGGGGCTTAGGAGAGCGTGGGGTCTGTCTGAGAGTGCGAGAGAGAACGTGTCCCACCACCATGTGCTGGCTCAGTACCTCCACTCCCTTTTTGCTAATTGTTTGAAGTCTTCCAAATTTGTATCCGATGTAATGAGATGATGAAGTAGTCTTTTGTGGTGACTTTTTCATGTAGTAAACATGGTCTTTCACAGCTCTGGGGTGTGGACCATAATGAGCTTGGAACAGTTTGTTCCTCTGGCAAGCTGAAAGGTCGTGAATGCATTGGAGTGAATTCACCAGGCATCTTTGATCAGCTCCATTAAGCATCCGCATGGGCTCCAACAGGCATTACGCTATTCAGCTACCCTGTGAGAAGGGGGTACTGTTAAAATGACTGTGTTAGTAGACAGGATGAAATAATTCAGATTGACAATCTATTTTTGAGGATAGTCATTGCAGTGAAGTTTATGAATTCTTCCAGAACATAAGGGATTTGGGATTGACTTTTAAGGAGGTATTGACTTTTAAGGAAGTATTCTATCAGTAGGATATTTCTTCCTGAAAGAGGATAGAAAGCACTGTATAAAGATATATACAGAGTTTGATCTACCAAATGTGAGGTTATCATTTCACATGCAAACTACGCAACATAATCTTCAGGGCTGCGTATTCCTTGTGGGACATACTGGAGTACTTGGGTGAATCAAAAGGAGGAGAGAAGCACTGATTTCCACCCCTTCTCTCTGCTATGCCCGCTCATCTGAAGCGTGCCCAGGGCTGACAACTAGTGCTAAGAAAATTGATTGAGGGCTGGACATAGCCTGCAAGACAAGGTGTGAATACACCAGGTCCAGCAGCCTCAGCAATGGGTGCTCTTCATAGCATGGCCAAGGAAAAAGCCTTCCTGTCTCCTTCCTGATTCTTCCTCTCGAGGCTCCCATTAGTTAATGTGCAGCGTGTGGCTGAGCCTTGTAAACAGTGCTTCTGGTTACCCTTCACTGGCCCCAGGAGAGAGCAATGAATCAGAGCTCTTGGCCTTGCAGAGCTTCTCCCTGAGCTGGTGGGGCAGGAATGGTTTGGATGAGGACAGGCAGGCTGGCTGGCCCATGCTTCCTTGCGACCTGCTGTCCACCAAAGTGCTGCACCAAGTGCAGGGGGAGAGGTTTTTAAGCCGACTGTCTTTACACAAGCGTGTGTCAACAACTAATACTCATGTTTGCCTCCTCTCCTCAGGGTTTTCCTGGTGATTTTGGGGAACGAGGACCTCCAGGCATCGATGGGAACCCAGTAAGTTGATAGCTTTTTCCCCTTCTTTCTGTTGCAGTAGATACCACACTGTACTGCATCATGCTAGTTAGAGCTGAAAGAAGCTTTTCGGTTTGGTGGCAGCTGCTAGCATGTTGTTGTTGTCCCTCCTAAAAATCAAATATATGCCCCTGCCCTGCTCAAGTGTGCTGCGAATTCCCATGTTCAACTCGACATCCTGCAACTGCCAGGTCATCGCATTGCCATCTGCTTTCTGTCTCCACTATTGCCTTTCTTGCACCTTGGTCTTCGTAGATGATTTCTCATCCTGAGGATATGACTAGAAGAAAAATCAAGAGAGAAAAGGCAGGGATGTTGCTCCTGATGAGGAGATAGTGGTTGGAGCAAGTTGTCCATAACACAGGGCCTGATGCAAAGCCTGTGACAGCCACAGGAACCACCTTGTTGACTAACATGCTCTGGGTAAAGCTTCATATGAACATAGCAGGGAGACGTGGGCCTGCAGACAGAGGGATGTATCATCATAAGGCACCATGGATGGCTACCGGAGTGCATGTGAACCCTCAGACGATCAGACCATACGCAATTGTGTAGAGGTCTGAGTTGCACAGAGAGGCACATGCCCCTCCTTTTCGCCACATTTCATCTTCTGATGCAAGTTAGCAAGCTGGTAGCGCTTGGTTTGCACCTCACTACCCTGTAGAAGTAAGCTTTAAAGTACTCCAAGCTCAGTACCTTTCCTCATCTGAAGTGAATGTTGATGCTGGTGCAGAAGAGCCAGATTCCCTGCTCCAGTGTCTGGGAGCACTGAGGGACAGACACCATAGCCCAGGCTTCTGCCGCCCTGCCCCGTGCCTCAGCCAGGCCTGACACTGCAATGGAAGAAGTCTCCAGGTTCCTGAGTTCTTGGCTTCTCTCCAGTCTTCATCTGACCCCTGCTGGCTTTCTAAGGATGGGATGTATCTCCTGGGAATTGGGTCAGGGTGGTCCCAGAGACCATTTAAGCAGCTGGATGCTGATAAGGTTTATTTTGCTCTGCTCTTGTAGCACTTAACACCAAGCAGTTGGGTATGCCCTGTGTTTTCTTCTACTCACAAAATGTGCCCTTCTGGATTACAAAAGTTCTCAGATGTATTACCTGCTGTCTTGGTTATTCACACATAATCACAGTGCTGCTCGTGGCGTTTGGTGGAACGATTTGTGTGAAATAACCTACTCCACATGTGTCTTCAAGTTCCCATTCATCATAAATGCAGCATAAAAGTTATTTTTGCAAGCAACTCTAACCAGCAAGCCAAGCTTAGCTACACTCCAGCCTTTGTGGGAATGCAGCATAAGAGTCGCGGATGCAGTGAACTGAAAGAATCGGATTCCCAAGGAATACTTCTGCAGGACTTTTCCCATCCTTCGGTCAACTTAAGCCATGGGTCAGAGTGGAATCAGTAGTCCCAAAGTAGAAGAATTCTGGATTGTATTTCCAACCAGCCCACCAGGAAGAGCAGGAATCCTGGAGGTCAGAAAGATTTTTTTTTTTTTTTTCCCAAACAATTTGTTTTGTTTTCTTTTAAATTTGCAAGTTGTCTAAGCCCCATTCAGAAGATGTGCTCAATGTTAGCTGAATGCCAGTTCCCAGAGCATCAGGGAGAAGCAAATGTCCCTTCCGTTAATTCATCCAGAAGGATTGCTCTTCTTTCATCTTATCAACGGCTTTTAAATATTAATGTGCCTTGGAGATTGTAGAATGAAAACAGACTGTTTCGGCTGACTTAAAGGGAGGTTCACGGGGTCACAAGTGGAGTCACAGACGCAGAAAAATGCCAGAAAGTCTGTTTGTCGAACACAGAAATATGCCGAGCTTGCTAGGTGGAGTATGCAGCTAAATCGTAGGCAGGCGGCCAGGCGGCCACGGGTCCTGAACTGCCCCATCCTCCGTGTGATCCCCTGAGCTCTTACGCTGCCACTGCCTCTGCTGCCACATGGGGATGGCTGAAGCCGACAGCCTCTGATCTTCTTTCCATCCCCTCCAGACAGAGCAAAGACTCTTCCAACCGCAGGGGCGTTTTTCCCTCCTACCAACTTGCTGAGAACTGTTGAGCCATCACATTCCAGATCCCCGTTCCCGGAGCGCTTTAGCCACTCCAATTAGTCTCTTAATCACAGGAATTAGACATGGGAAAGGACTGTTGATTCATCTCCTTGTCTCTTGTCCCAGTGCCCAGTTCATGCACTGAAGAAAGGAGAATAGAGCCCGATTTCCCTCGCAGGTCAGGGACCAGCCTGTCATTGCTGATAGCCAGGAAAGAGCACCTGTAAATCCTCGGTGTCCCAGGCCAGGGAATGGCTCAAATTAACAGCTAGTCCTGCCCACCTCTCCCAGGGGAATCCACCCTCTCCTATTCCAAGAGGAAATCCTCTTGTGTTAGATGTGAGGCCGTGCATTTCCACATTTACTTTTTCTCTTGAGGAATACCCACGTGATGTAACTCAGAAATCAAGGTAGTCCCTCCTGCAACTGGTGGGACCAAGAGCTGACCATCTACCCAGTCTTCATCCCAGCTACCCTGAGAGCCTGCAGGGCTTATTGGGAAACCCAGGCCACCGTGCAGCTCCCATGCTGAGCATTCCTGGGGATATTCTCTCTTCTTGCTGAGCCTAGTAATGTCAGGCCTCGACTAAAAGCTTGAAGCTGACCTTATTACAGTAGCTCTGAGGACACAGAAATCCCACCCGTGAGGAACAATTGCTCCGCAGATGTCTCAATTATAGAGGAAAGGAACCGGCCATAAAAAAGCAATTTTAGGCTGGTTGAAATTATGAAACGCTTTTTGTGTGTGCTTGCCCAGTAGTCCTTTACTCCACTTCCCATAAAATAAACACACATAACCCTTTACCCAAGGAGGCTGAGCAGGTTTAGTCACGTTGTGTCCCCTTCTCTTCCTTTCTTTCACTAGGCAAATCTTTCCATAAAAGGGGAGCTTTATTGCGCTGAAGGGGACTCCACCAGATGTGCACCATAAACTGAGCTGGTCTGTCAAAGAAAGTAGCCAGCATGATCCCGAGCAGGGCTAGGGTTGTCTGAGCCAACGGGAAGTTTAGTATTTCCAATGCACTTGTTTTGAGAGGCCCTGTTGGAGGCAGAGGTGTGTAAGAGCAGGTCCCTGCCCCAACAAGCAACCCACTGTCGATGTGGCAAGGGAGAAGGGTGATCCACCGAGGGAGACACAGGGCAGGCTGAGCATTGCGTAGGGATTGCTCAAGTACTTGGGTACCTCGATAGGTGATTTGTGGGGGTCTGACACAGCTTCTCTGCTGCTCTTCACCTGGAAATGCCATCAGGCACCTGTGCGCCGGCACTCCTGGCACCTGCATGGTTTTGGAAAGCAGGCATGGAGGGAGTTTGTGGTGAAGCTGAGAATTCAAACCAGCCCCACGAACCCAGATAGCAGGCTGTCCCTCGAAATGGTGCGCTCCAAGGTGCTCTTGAAAAGCCTCTAAGAGAAGCTGGTGCTTTCCCAAATGCCCTGCTTGGGAGCAATAAGAGATTACAAATGGGCACAGAGCCCAAGGTGAAATCTCTGCAGTCCCTCTCCTGCTCTCTGCGGCGTGATTAGAAGTGATTCATCGTCCAAGCAAGCGTGGGGTTCCCCGCAGAGAGCTCCCTGCTCCAGGCACAGAGGTGCTGAGCCACCTCCCTGCAGATAAGCTGCAGCCCGAAGGTTAGGGGCTTTTTCTGAAAATTAAAGAAATGGCTAGCTGATGGTCTGGGCAGGAGCCCAGATGGATGAGGCAGAGTGCAGAGGACGCTGCTGGTTCCCCACCTTAAACCAGCTCTCAGACACAGGAGGAGCAGCCTTGGAGCGCCCCGTGTGCCAACCACAGTCCCAGGGCCCATCAACCAGCACCAGCAGCTGGCATAACACCCTCTCCGCAAATTATCCAGTTTCATTTTCATCCGAGTCCTCTTTTTCTTATGAGTATTATTGTTCCTTAACCACTCTCCAGAAAACTCATTTTCCCCACGGAGCAGCAGCTTTCCTCCCCCTCCCACCTGCGCTTTGCTGCTCCAATTCCCCCTCCCTGCCTGCACCTTCATCTCCCACCCGCTCCCCTGCCTGCACACTGAAATGCTTCTTTTATCCAGCCTGCTCCTGGGGAAGGGGGAGGGACGGTCTTTTCCCTTCCCTCAAGTTCTTGAAACACTGAGCTGCCTTTCAGCCTCTGTTTGTCTACAAAGCCTCTGTAACCATGTTTGTCTTTCCTTTTAGGGAGAATTGGGAGCCCCAGGTCCTCCTGGAGTCCTTGGACTCATTGTAAGTATAAAAACAAATGGAGATCTGGCTTCTCAGGGCTTTAACCCTTTCAGCCTGCATAACTACGCACAGATTTCTTCTTCCTGCGGCAGGGCAGTGAACAGGACGACTCTTTGTATGGCATCTGGGGAGAGAGGAGGTTGCCTGGTAGACTGGGAGGCAGGGGAGGGCAAGCCCTTCCTAAGCGACAGGGAACAGATTAAAGGTTTGCTGTTAACACCCTTATTCCTAGATAACTCACCCTTCTGATAACATTTACCAGGGTGTTTCTTCAAAGATGCAATATTCATTCCACACCAGGATCTGTCATCTTTTAAAAAGCAAGCCCCTGTAAGCAGTGACCTAAGGACGCACAGCTCTTGCCCAGACCGTGGGCAGGAACCGTCTGTCCTCCAGCTACACGGGAGTTTCATGTGCGCTCTCACTATCCCATCACTAATCCAGGTAATTATGTACACAGCCAAATTCCACCCCTCATTACACTCTACCCCAGCAGGAGATAAATGGCTGTAAGGATGGGTGGCAACTCCTCCTCTGGCAGCCGTAGGGGGTAGTGAATGCCCAGCTGAAAACATTATGGTTTATTTTTAGGTCTTGGTACTTTTTTTTCAAGCTATTTCCTTCCATGCACAAAAAGTGGTAGGGTCTGTTAGTACTACAGCATTCTTTCAGAATGATTCCTCCTCAGCTGTGATAATCCATGAAAACTTGACTTGCAATGAATGGTTAAAAACCGTCCCCTTTTGCCTTTTCATAGCTTAAATTATAGGAGTGTGTATGTCAGCTGCGATCAAGGCCTCGGTTGCCCTAGACATTGCACAACCATACAACACCAAACCCAGAAATCTTAGAATCCATGCTCTCACTATCCCATCACTAATCCAGGTAATTATGTACACAGCCAAATTCCACCCCTCATTACACTCTACCCCAGCAGGAGATAAATGGCTGTAAGGATGGGTGGCAACTCCTCCTCTGGCAGCCGTAGGGGGTAGTGAATGCCCAGCTGAAAACATTATGGTTTATTTTTAGGTCTTGGTACTTTTTTTTTCAAGCTATTTCCTTCCATGCACAAAAAGTGGTAGGGTCTGTTAGTACTACAGCATTCTTTCAGAATGATTCCTCCTCAGCTGTGATAATCCATGAAAACTTGACTTGCAATGAATGGTTAAAAACCGTCCCCTTTTGCCTTTTCATAGCTTAAATTATAGGAGTGTGTATGTCAGCTGCGATCAAGGCCTCGGTTGCCCTAGACATTGCACAACCATACAACACCAAACCCAGAAATCTTAGAATCCATGGGGGAAAAGCAGAGAATATGGTGGAACAAGTGTACCCGTCTTGCAGATGGGAGCAAAGATGGATTAAGGCTTTGGAAAGTTTCCTGTGGAGCCAGGATTTGGGTGCCTGTTTCCCCTTGTTAGCGGAGATGGAAGTAGCTACTTCAGCCATAGCAGCAGAAAGGATGGGCTCCTGGCAAAGAGCTATGAGAGGATGATTGCAATTTAAAAGAATACGATTGAAGGTGTTGTCCAAATTGGATCATATTTCTCCTAGTTTTTAGAAAGGTTTATCTTAACCTGGTTGCTATTATCTCACAGGTATTTGTTTGAAAGGTGGGATATAGTAAATGTGACCAAGGTCCTTCCAGAGATGATGGAGTCAGGAGGCTGCCTGTCCTCCCCTCCATGCTGTTAGTCCTTGGGGCCAGGTTTTGCCTGGAGATGATCTGCAATGAGGACAGACAGTGTGGGTTTTCCAACCTGCCTTTGTCATCCTGAGCGTTTTGTCCCATGTTGGGGGCAAGTGGCACCAAATTCTATGTGAGGTGTAACTAAATTTGCTTTTTCCCTGACTGACCCCAAGATGGGGCAGTGCATGTCCTAGAGCAGGATTTAGCTCCATCTCCAGGTATCTGGAGTCTGTCACCTTCTCTGTCTTGATCCATTACGTTGGTTTCTGCTGACACCCCAAGTTCTAATGTTTTTGCTGGAAAAGGGCAAAAGCAGCAGTTCTCCTTTTGCTGCTGAGCCTGGCCTGTCTTAAACTTTAAATTTCTTCTTCCTTCCCATCTGGATGAAGAAATCATCATTCCTGTTGTGATCTTATTCTTAGCTTTACTTTTAAGGCAGAAGGTCAGTCCTTTGCAATGCTCTTTTTTCAGGAGTCACTTGCTGCAGCCGTAGCAACTGGCCGCTGTCTTTCCCAGCGAGTCTGTTGGTACCACTCTGAGCAGATAAAAACTTCAAACTGAGTCAGATCTTGTGTCCTGGGGTGATACGCAACTCCTGAATTCAGGATGCTGAAACATCTCTAGTGGGATGGATCTAAGAGTGACCTCCTCCATCCTCCTGGGGAGAAGGGAGCACATCCATCCTGCCTTGCACCCTCTGCAGGGCAGCACCAGCCTTGTTCCCTGGGGTCTGCGGCATGGGGCTCGCGCTGCAGGGCATGGAGAAGGTGGCTGGGTGTTTGCTCTGGGCTGGCCCCCCTTCAGTCACTTCCTTCCTTCCCAGCTACAGCCACCCCCATGGGACCGGCCGGGTTCCCAGCTGCCTCCAGGCACTCTGCAGGTGTTTGGATTCACTGTTTAAGAGAGGCTGAAGAGCAGAATTAGCTGTAACTAAAGTCTCTTGCTCTCCTAATTAACTGTGTGGGCAAAGCTTTAAGTAAACGCATTTCTACAAGAAGCCTTTATGCTCGGACGTATGAAAAGGGCGTCTGTTCGGGGGCTGCAGCCCAGCGCTCCCAGCGTGGCTGCAGGCCCACGGCTGCCAACCAGAGAAGCGCTCCTTCAGCAGAGCCCTCCCTGTTTATTTACACACTGCAGGCAAGGCTGGTGCACCCTATCACTGACTCCCTTCATGGGCAGCAAGCCCTCAGAGCCTGTTTAAATGCCAGCCACTGAAGGCTTTCTGTTACACGGGCACACGCAGGTACACACAGCTGCCGTCAGCCCCGGTGTCCTCCCATGTGCAGTTCCTCCTGTGAGTCCTGATACGCGATGCTGTGCTGGCTTCTGGCTGCAGCAGAATGGCCACCTCTGTCCTTACCTCCTGTTTCTCCTCTCTCCTCCCCTTATCGCTTTTAGATACCAGAGCTCAGTAGCAACCCAAATTTCTTGACTGCTGCCTTTTTTTGCTGTTTGGGTAGGTGTCCCTTTTAACACGCTCTCAGACTCCCTCCAGGGAACTCAGGAACGCTGTGGTAGATTCCTTCTGTGAACATAAGTAACCTCACTGAGAACAAACACACTCCAGGATTGTCTTAAATCAGCTCAGTTTAATTTTCCAAATAGCGGAAGATGGAAATGAATCTATTCAAAAGTTAGGAAGAACATATAAAAAAAAAATTTCTCACATCCTATGGTTGCAGACTTCGAGGTGGTTTCTTAATTAATTTTCCATTATTTTGCCATTAATATACTAGCCTATTTTTAAGTGGACCCAGGAAGCCAGCTCCTGTTTTCAGATTCTCCCTGATACCCGCAGCTCCTGTGGCGCAGGAGCAGGATGCCCACGTGTTATCCAGGCATCCAGCACATCCTGCCCAATTGCCATGGCCATGCACAGGGGCAGTGGCATCGGGGGGATGGATGAGGTGGTCATGGGGGACAGCTGACCTCTCCAGCACTTAGACTCAAGCTGCTTTAGGGTCTCCTCTTTGCGGTGAGAGCAGGACGGGAACAGGAGCTGCTCTTCTTCCCTGGCATGCCTGCAAGGCCAGCACCCTGTGCTGCTTTTATTTAGAGGCTGCCTACACATTAAAAGACTCCTGACTCGTGCCAGGATGCTTCTTCTGCTGAAGTCCGTGGCACAATTCCTATAAATTGAGGTATACTGAGAGGCCAAATAGGAGAGGACTATCACACCACATGCAGCTATCTGCTGGGTTTGCACCTCATAACTTCGGTAATTTTCTTTCTCTTACTAGGGTGACATGGGCTCTGTCGGACCGATAGGCTATCCAGGACCAAAAGGCTTAAAGGTAAGAGAATAACCGAGCTGTGTGAGCTCTCATTCTTCCATGGGAGGGCTGAAGATTATTCCATTCCTCCCTTGGGTGATGGTCCTGAGAGAAAGGAAGGGTGGTACTAATGCTTGTCCATTGACCCAGGCACAGGACTGTTGAACACAACATCCCACTGGTGCTCTGCAGTAGGTGTAAGTCACTGGAGAATCCCGGGGCATCTTCCCTGTGGACCTCCAGCCAGGTCCCACAAGGAAGGGTGTTTGAGGAATGTGTGATGGAGCATCCTTTGGGAGCAGCCTGGAGTTTGAACTTGGGGCTGTGCCAGGCCAGTGCTGTTGGTCTGAGCCACCAGCCCCATCAGGGCCATCGAATGTCGTAGACCTGAGCAAGTCTCCACAGTGGCTAGGTCTCACTCCGGACTTTCTTTTGTTTCAGGGGCTGATGGGAAACCCTGGAGAACATGGACTGAAAGGTGATAAGGTGATCTGAATACTCCCTTATTGCACTGTGTTTTAATTTTGCATGTGAAAATCCCTTTCTAGCTTCTCCTTCTTATTCAGCACCATGGTACTGCTTCCATTCTGTCTGTGTCTTTGCTCCCATCCTTCCTCCTTTCTCGATGCTCCAGTTTTGATTTTTCTTTCTTTTATATCTGCCCATCCCCTTTTCCACAGAGCTCTAGTGTAGATCACTTATGCCCAGATCCTCTTTGGAGCTTCTGTTTCCCACTGACGATGACGGTAACTGTAAGATTATCTGGTGTTTCACTGGGCTTTTATGTTTTTGTATCGCTTACATGATGGGATAGGGAGGAGGATGAAGACCTAACACCACTGACAGTGGGTTTGCAATAACGCATTTGGAGGAAACACAAAGCAGCGCAGCTCACTGGATCAGGCGAACCAGCTGGATCCCCAGGAAAACTGCCCTGTGTTAGGTGCCTCTGCGCCTGTTCGGAGAGGCTCCCCTCAGTTCAGCTTCCTGCCGAGAGGGAATTGCCTTACGCCAAACCGATATAAATCACTTTAGAAAAAGAAAAAAGGAGAGGGGCATTGATTGCAATGATTTGGTGCTGCAGGCAGAGAAACATGCAGCTTGAGCTAAACCAGCATGAAGCTGTGTGTGTAAATGTCTCACTGTCATGAGACCCATCCTCCTACAGATACTTGACTGTAGGATTTATTTAGTCTGAAAGAGTGGGAGGTGCAATCATTTATTGTTGGCTCTGATTGCTCAGGAGGGTAATGGAAAATGACCATTAAGTGTATTCTCCTGTCTGATGTTTTATTCTCTTGTTAGATGTTTGCTTTTAGAGAATGATTTAGCAGCCCAAATCTGCACATGGGGGAAGTAGCGTCAAGCCAGTTGATTCCACTCTCCTTATATTATAGCAGCTCTTTGCCAGGGCTCCTGTGTCTGCAGTTTCCATTTCTTTCCTGTACCGCCTTTTCACTTTTGTAGAGAGGAAGGATAGGGCAAGAGAAGGACTTTTTCTTTAGGACGAGCATTGTGGCTGGTTTCTTGACTCCAACACCAGTTCCCAGAGCTGACAGACTCTTCTGTCTGCTCCTTGGAAGAAATGGTTGAGTGTCTTAAGAATCACCAACATTTAAATCATTGTTTAGAAAAATTAACCTCCCTGGCATTACAGTCTCCATCGCTTCACACAGCCTGCTCTGTTTATCCCTAGTATTTCTCCAGCCTCTGCTATCACAGTAACCAAATGGCTTGCAGGTCTCCCTAGAGTAATCCTTATGGTACTCCCAAGTGCAGAATTATCCGTCCTCTCCCAATAATCCCGTGCTCAGTCTTGCAGCCTCTCTCTCTCCTGAGGTGCAGGAAACCTTTTCCCTCCCTCCCTAGCTACCTCTCCCCCTGCGTTTTCCTTGGACAGGGCAGGCTTCCTTCCTGGCGTTCATTCCAGCCCATTCCAAATCCAAGGCTGACAAACCAACCCTCCTGCTCAAGCCTCCTCTGTCCCTGTGAGTTTACTTTAGTTTGGCTATCCTGGGTGCTATCAAACATTCAGATCAGACCAATGATGATTTCAGAGTCAGAGAGAGCTTCCAAACAGCTTGTGCATGTCCTTTCCAGCAGTTCAAGAGCCAGAGGGCTGGGAAATACAAGGTAAAGGAAAATCAGACCTGCTTAGGCATCGACAGCCACAGTTCTCGTCTGCTCAGATGAAGGCACACAGCCCTGGCATTGAGGTTTTTAGCCAAAGCATCTGAGTTTGCTGCACCTGCTTGAGTATAGGTGAAGTTCATCAGCTCTCCTTACCTTTGGGGGAGGATTTGGCCTGAAACAGCTTTGTGGTTTTTTCAGTTATTTGGTTTTCTGATTTGTTGGTCTTGCTGTTCAGCTGGTTGGCCCAGTTTATAACACACCTCTTCTCCGCCTGATCAAAAGGCTGTTGCCTTCATTTACTCCCGTGTTTCTTTAGTGAATGGCACCTTTAAGCCTTGTTATTTTCTCTCACTCTGATTTGGGCATCATGGCTAAAAACACTCATCCCTTCTTACAGCTTGTTTACATTTGTGTTTTAATTGTTTATGCTCTTGTACCACTAAGAAATTTAAATTATACCTGGTCTTGCTGCTTTTGCTCAGCTTGTAGCAAGGGAAAAACTCTGCCTTCACAAAAATCCTCTGCCTGCACCCTGGCCTCTTGGACCCTCTCCTTCTGGGATCATCTTTCCTCTTGCCGCCTGCCTCATTGCAATAAAAACACTTGTCACCTCAGCCATTGGTAAGAAGCTGCACCATAAATCTTTTTTGTCCCCCTTGGTTTTTTACAACATGCTTTTTAATTGAAGCTGATCTTAGAAATACCTGACTTAAGGAAATCCCACATATGGGAAAGCAGAGGTAGGATCTCGGTGTTCGCTTAGTGCCCAGTTGGGCTTGGATCACGGGAAGGACCCTGCCTGGAGCAGAAGGATCAACTTGTGTTGGAGGCTCCTTCTGTGATCTCCCACCGGTCATGGCACTGTTATTTTCTTCTGCTATTGCTATTTTTAGGCTGTGACTTCTTATTTAAAGGCTTTCTCTGGTTGCTTACTGTTCTTTTTCAGTCCATTAGATTTTGACTTCATTATGACCCTCCATCGTCATCTTCAGACAAAGCTGTCCTACTGCTATGACCAGAAACATAAGCAGCCTCCCCTAATCTTGTATTTATTCTCTATGCCTGTTGGTCTGAAAGTTGCCTCTTGCCATTCTTGAAATATTTCCAGACCACAGTTGTGTGCAATCTATGTCTGCAGAGATCCTTATTCATAGCTTGGTCACCTCCCAAGTAACAGAGTTCCCCTCTCTGCTGGATGCTGAAGATGCAATTACAAGGGTGAGCTCTGCTAATTCGTTGGGGATGACAGTCCAGCCACCATGCAGCAACCTTCTCCCTGCACATTGGTGTGGCTCATGCACACACATCCCACTGTACCACCCTATGAGCATATGAGGTCCCTGAGTTCCCTTTGAAGAGCAAATTATTCCAGACTTCCAAGCTGGCGCTGCTTTCCTGCAGTGCGTTGACCAGGAATGCTGCAGGAGAAGGAATGGCTGGCACCGTACCACGCAGAGCCCATACAGCAGAAAGCTCTGTTAGAATCCAGGAGTCCTCTTTGCACCCCAGCTCGTGAACAGGGGTCAGAAATAAGTTGAAGGGGCATGATTTTCCATAGGGGTTCAGCCGCCATCTGCCGAGGGTCCAAGCATCTTTCCTGAGACTCTAAGTGGGCACCTCAAATGGCTAGTCCATCTCTGAAAGACCTGGGCCACGTGCTAAGTGTGTTGAATGTGCAAGATGAATGAGTCTGGGGACTAGCAAGCACAGATGATGCCTAGGCTCAGCCAACAGTAGCTGTCAGCCATACTCAACGTGCCCATTCCAGCAGCAAATCAACACCTTACACCAGAGAGTCCCAGCCTACCGAAGGCTGAATCTTGGTTGAAGGTGTCAGGTGGATTCTCTGGAAAGCAGTTTGTAATAAACCTGTTTGTAATTGGAGGCTTCTCCCAAAGGAGTGTGAGGGATTATTGCAGGAGAAGTGCCGGAGTCTCCCATTACATGGCCAGAGGGGAGAGGGATAAACGTACCAGCTCTCCCCTCTTCTCCTCCACTGTGGTTTTCAGAAAGCTGGTAAACATAGAGTTAAACTTCATATTAACAAAAAAAAAAAAGGAGAAAAAAAAAAAAGAAAAGCCCTAGACATTTGGCAGCCTCTGAAATGCTGGGTCAGCAGGGGCGGAGAGTGGCAAACCTCACTGCTTCCATGCTGACACTAATCAGTAACCTTTCGTAATTAGTAATTCACGGCAGATGAGAGCAGCCTTGGGGGCCTCATACCTTCCATCTGCTGCCATGCACGGACTAGCCCAAGTTTGAGGGGGAATAGGGATTTTGAGTGTCCCACGTTCTCCCTGGCAAGGGATGGTCTTCTTCCTCCAGTCGTAGTCCTACAGAACTTGGCCTCTCCTGCACGTAATCAGTAACCTTTCGTAATTAGTAATTCACGGCAGATGAGAGCAGCCTTGGGGGCCTCATACCTTCCATCTGCTGCCATGCACGGACTAGCCCAAGTTTGAGGGGGAATAGGGATTTTGAGTGTCCCACGTTCTCCCTGGCAAGGGATGGTCTTCTTCCTCCAGTCGTAGTCCTACAGAACTTGGCCTCTCCTGCACGTCCTCCTGGAGCTGCCTGTGCCTGGCCCTGCCTTGGTCCCCTGGGGCCCGACGGGGCTGTGGGAGCAGCCGTGGGTTCTGGTGTCCTGGGGTACCTGGAGCACAGCCCATACCGCTCATGCCTGGCCTGCCCCGCCAGCTCAGCCTGCAGGTCAGAACATCTTTGGGGATGTGTTGATGAAGATTTAATTAGATGTCTGCAATCTCCTATTAAACCCATCTGTCTTGGTCGCATCCAAGCACGTGGCCTTGTACAGGTTTTTCTTTTTGTCACTGAGGACAATTCCTTTCGCTCAGCAGCATAGAATCATAGAATCATAGAATGTTTTGGGTTGGAAGGGACCCCTAGAGGTCATCTAGTTCAATCCCCCTGCAGGAGCAGGGACACCGCTAACTAGATCAGGTTGCTCAGGGCCCCATCCAACCTGGCCTTGAATGTTCCCAGGGATGGGGCCTCCACT
>NW_009258272.1:1023324-1023534 GCF_000687185.1 Egretta garzetta | reverse complement strand
ACCCTGGTTTAGTTTAAAACCACTACCCCTTGTCTTGTCACTGCTGGCCCTACTAAAAAGATTTTCCCCATCTTTCCTATAGGCCCCCTTTAGTTACTGAAAGGCCGCAATCAGGTCTCCCCGCAGCCTTCTCTTCTCCAGGCTGAACAAGCCCAACTCCCTCAGCCTGTCCTCATAGGAGAGGTGCTCCAGCCCCCGGATCATTTTTGT
>NW_009258272.1:1010661-1020625 GCF_000687185.1 Egretta garzetta | reverse complement strand
TTCATCCCCTAGCCTGTCGCTGGCAAGCCCAATAGGTTCCCCTTCCCCCTTCACCTCTAGTTTAAAGCCCTGTCAATGAGCCCCACAAGCTCCTGGGCAAAGACCCTCTTCCCCTTTTGAGAAAGCTGGCTCCCATTTGATGCCAGCAAGCCCGGTGCCGTGTAGACCATCCCATGGTCAAAGAACCCAAAGTTGTGTTGGCGACACCAGTCGCGGAGCCACGTGTTAATAGATTGAGTCCGCCCGTATTGCCCAGTGTCTCTGGCTGCCACTGGAAGGAGTGAGGAAGCAGTCGGCTCAGACGCCGGTAAAACCCAAGCATGGTGACAGGGTGGCTGGAGGCGGGCAGCAGGCGCTCACTGAGCTGCCACCTCGATCCACCAGGGACAAGGTCCTCACTGCAATGCCGCATCTTTCAGAAACGCTGCCACCATTCCTCTCTGCCGTGACAGAAATAGAAACCCGTTTCAACACCGAGAGGGCTTTCCCCTTCCATGAAAGGGTGTTTTTCACTGTTTTTTGGACTTAGTTTCCTATGTCGCCTCGTTCAGTATTCTACAAGGTGCAGCTCATTAATCCCAAATGCCTGCAGCCCGTGGTGGAGGCCAGGCATGAGCTAGAATAAGGGGCAACATCCCCCTCCTCCTGCAGAAATCACAGCTTTGTATCTAGCAGCTAGACAGGCAAGTACAGAGCACACCAATGCTAGCCAACCCCTTCTGCACCCCCCATAAAAGCTTGGAACCACAGAATTTAATGAGGTTTTTTACAGCTTCGGTTTTCCCACAAAATGGGTCATCCTTCTGTTTCCATTTATATGTTTTCATGGAGGCAAGGAGAGGGGGCAGAGAGGGTTGCATCTGCTCTTACAGGGAGAAGTGGAATTACTGTATAACCCTGAAATAAAGAGTGGTCTTGAGGAGGCCACGTGATGTGGTGAGTACAGAGGAAAGGTGGAGGAAGCGGAGGAAATCTCAGCTACTTGTTCACATCAAGGAGTTTTATAAATCAGGACATCTGTAACTGGTGAAGGACACGGCTCAGTAAAATACCTCTGGTAGTTTTTCAGTGTTAGCTCCCCTTGTATTGCTAAGCAGAAAATCCTGGGGAAAGAGACACCTAATCGCGAGCAAAATCAGGTTTTTTGCACAGCAACCTCCTCTGCGTCTTACAGACAGCAAACACACCCCGCACTTGCAAATCTGTCACTTCCCTCGTAGCCCCCTTTCTGTGCGGTGCGGTGTTAAGAAGGGCCTCAGGGTCTCCAAAGCTGCTTTTCTTTTTATAGGTGAAACATGAAACATGGGCGATATCCCATGGGCAGAGCCTGTTTGTAATTTCAGATTGTACATTCCTCCTCCTCCCCATGAGCAAAGTCTTTGCAGCCCCTTTTCATCATCTCAGCATCACTTTTTTTTTTTTTTTTAATAATAATAAACATGCCTGCCCTCTTTCCTCCTTATTTTTTCCCTCACATTAAGGACACACACCCTGAGTGACGGTTTTAGATTTACTGTGCTCAGGGCAGGTGAAGGGGGATGCCCTAGTCCTCAGGTTTGGTTCAAGACCTTAACAGCCATTGCAGATGGACTATTTGTGCCAGGAGGTTTTGCTCTGCTATTGCAATAGCATGTGAACGTCTCGTGTGGAGCCCGTAAGATATGTGTTTTGTCTTCCCTGCTTCCTTCTTACCCTCTCTATTCTGCATTTCTCAGGGTTGTTTGAAAACTGTTCTCTCTGTCAGGCAGTCGCTATCCCACTTTGCTTAAAGGTCAGCAGTAAAGGTTGGTTCCTGCCTTTTGCTGTGCTCAGGAAACTCTTTTCTTACAGTGGGCATTTCATAATGTCCAAGTATTTCTTCCAAAAGAGTGTTTTAATGGCCACTTATACTCTCTGGGTAGAAAACTGCATAATAAAAAAACCATACTTTTTTTTTTTGACCCTCAGTGTAGATGATAAAGACAAGGAGCTTTTAGAGCAAACCTCTCACTTTCAAGAAAAACTATTTTTCCTGCTGTCTTCTGGCAGGAGCCAGAATTAGAGTAGATTGCAGTGTTTTAAGCCTTGGACTAGGTAAAATAAGTAGAAAAGTCAGAAAAGGTGAGAGAAATCTGGCAATGGCTGGAAATGAGCTGGGTCACACAGTGGTTTTTTTGCTGTGTCTACTTCATCTAACACTTGGGGTCCATCTGAACTGAAGCAGTGTAAATAGACCATTGTTTCTATTTGCTCGCACTGCCAAAAAAAAAAAAAAAAGAAGGATCTATGGAAAATAGTTTAGATGAAGCAAAATGTTTGTTATTTGACTAAAATTAAAATATTTTAGGTTAAAAACCAAGTGAGTAAAATTAATTTTCCTTTTTTTTAAGAACAACGTTTCAACTTTGCCATATGAAAGATTTGTTTTGAAGACAGTTCAGTGAAATGTTGTGGGAACATTTACCAAAATATTTAAGCAAATTTAGCATGAATCCATGAAATGTGTTCATCCTTGAATCTGCATAGTTCTTAATTATTTTTCTTCTGAAACAGTTGTCTCCAAAAAGTCTTTCCCAGCTCAGGCCTTAACCATTCACAATTTCATTATCCCCTGCATGTTACTGAAGTAGAATTATTTCAACTCTGTGATAACAAGTGGGTGGTTTTTGCTGAAGTAGGAGTAGGAATAGGAGCCTCTGTCATCTCCTCATAGACTTTGGCTCTGTCGCAGGAGTCCATGTGTCTTCCATGTGGACTATGTTTAAACATATAGCTCTGCTCTTGTATGGCTTGTTCCCTTACTAGGAAGCCAAGTTGAGCGCCGTGTGTTGTGCATGGGGCAGAGTTCCTCTAACAGTTATTTCTGTTGGGTCTTGTCAGTGTACCAAGTTTTTATAGTCATTCCTTCTTTGGCTTCCCAAGCAGAATTTTCCTTTCTCTGCCCCATCATTGACTCATCCTTTGTTTAAGTAAAACACTGAATAAATGAGGTTGGAAGGGACATCAAGAGGTCATCTGGTCCAACAACCCACTCACAGCAGGGCTAAGAGGCAATGCAGGATAGCCCCCCGCTCTTCAGAAAACCTTCAGGGATACTTTTTTCTACCCAGGGAGTCAGAATCTGCTAGGATAGTCCAAAGAGGGGAAGGAAAGATCACTTGGCTAGAAAACTTGTCAGTGATGGTGTGCTCAAAGATGGGATCCCCATGCCGATGAACACCAGCCTACCCCTCCCAGGGAGTCTCAACCTAGATATTGGCAGTGAGACGGTACTAAAGCATAACTGGAAGTTACTCTTGTTTTCTTATGGAAAAGGACTGATCTTTGATGCCAGCACTAGGATACGCTCACAGAAACCCCAAGTATTGTTTTCTTTTCTATAGAGCCTTGTGAGAGAAAAGGTCCATTCATCGAAAACTAAACTAGCCCTTCTGTTCAGCTGAATTTTAACACTTCACCACCTTCACGGTTGCTGTTAGCTGGAGGAATGTAGTCTCTCTTCTCGCAGCTTCTATAGAAACACAATGCTTGGGAATTCATATTTTTCTCTCTCCTGCAGTTTCATTCCTCGCTTTAGAATCAATGTTGGAAAATACATACTTCGTCCAGGGTTGTTGTTACAGTTAATATGACATACAGTTCACCAGCAGTTCAGTTTTGAATGGAGCTGGTGATGCGACTTTTGCTGTGCAATGCACCGTCTAGCATCTACCTGGGTGTTTTGGCCATCGCTGTTGCCTATTTTAACTCTCTGGTGATGTGTGTCCAGGGTGATCAGGGAGGAGCAGGTGTTCCAGGAGATATCGGCTTCCAAGGAGACAAGGTAATTGTTTTTCTTTTCTCCATCTTTTTTTTTATTTTCCCGTACATAGTAGTATGTGTGGCCACCAGCTTCCTCGGCTCATCTGAAGCCATGATGAGCTGGAACAAGCTGCGTCCTGCTGTCGGGTTCCCCTGCTCAGATAGTTCTCACTTAGGGCATGCTGTGCCTTTCGAAAATTCATGTCAAGATACGGATTTTGTTGCTACTCATAATAAAAGCAGTTCTACTAGGGGCTCCCAGTAAAAGGGGCCGTATCTTCATGCAGAATTTGGAAGTGATGGATGGGTTTGATGGGGATGGGTGCGAATGTGTGTGGTCCAGCAGCTGCAGACTCGGAGATTTCGTCTGCTCACCGTCTAGCATCTACCTGGGTGTTTTGGCCATCGCTGTTGCCTATTTTAACTCTCTGGTGATGTGTGTCCAGGGTGATCAGGGAGGAGCAGGTGTTCCAGGAGATATCGGCTTCCAAGGAGACAAGGTAATTGTTTTTCTTTTCTCCATCTTTTTTTTTATTTTCCCGTACATAGTAGTATGTGTGGCCACCAGCTTCCTCGGCTCATCTGAAGCCATGATGAGCTGGAACAAGCTGCGTCCTGCTGTCGGGTTCCCCTGCTCAGATAGTTCTCACTTAGGGCATGCTGTGCCTTTCGAAAATTCATGTCAAGATACGGATTTTGTTGCTACTCATAATAAAAGCAGTTCTACTAGGGGCTCCCAGTAAAAGGGGCCGTATCTTCATGCAGAATTTGGAAGTGATGGATGGGTTTGATGGGGATGGGCGCGAATGTGTGTGGTCCAGCAGCTGCAGACTCGGAGATTTCGTCTGCTTGGTGCAGCAACTTAAACCCTGAGCCAGTGAAGCACTTAATGCTGTGCATAGCTTCTAAGCGAATGACTTCTCCCCTGTGAATACGATACGATGCTGACTTCAGCTGCCTAACGCTGTGCTTAGCGCCGCACTGGGGCCTACGTGGCTCTGAGCCACAACTAACGGCGGTGAAACAGCCCGTGTCTTCTTCGGGGCTAAATTCAGCCCTGCTTTAGCAGAAACATCTTGCTGACATTAGTGCAACTGTCCCAGCTCCTTGCAGGCTGAGTTCAGCCCTTAGAAAGTGCTCCTCTCTCTGCTGCAGAGGAGATGGAGCCTGGGGAATTGGTATTTCTTGATGCTTCATTGTGTTTTCTGAAAAAATATGTCTCTCTCTCAGGGCAGCCAGGGTTTGCCTGGGGTCCCGGGGGCACGAGGGAAAGCAGGCCCCCTGGTAAGTAACCAAGCATCCTCTGCTTCCTAATCTCCCTTTCCAAAGGTTCAGTGCCCAGCTGGAAAGACAGCTTGGCAGGGGTGTGCTTTTCTAAACAGGAAAGCCAATAGCCAGCTCACTTTTCTCCATGTTTTTCTGCTTTCTGCAGGGCAAAGTCGGTGACAAAGGTCCAGTTGGGTTTCCAGGACCGCCCGGCCCTGAGGTATGTCCCACCACCACCTCCTCGCATCTTTCCTTTCTTCGGTCACTTCTGCAGCGTTCTTTCCTCGGCAAACCCACACGATAACATCTCTCCCCCATCTGGTTTTGCCTCTGCAGCAGTAGATACTCAACGTCTGCAGCTTGCAGCCTCACTGAGAATCCGCTCCCTGATAAACACCCATGTGGCATTGGGGAGCCTGTTAGAGATGCCGATCTCCTTTCCCCCTTAGAGGTTTTTTAGCTCTCGAGCCATGTTCAGAAAGGCCCACACAGGGTTTTGATTAGGAGGCATATGCATATAGCTGGTGCTAATTCACACGCCAAGCAAGAGCCAAGCGTTGCCTCCCACGTGGTCACCCAGTCCGAAGGAGGGAGGGGACGGCTGCCACCGCTCACCATGACACCCAAGCTCTGGGACATTTACCAACCCAAAACTGGTGGGTTCTGGGGTCAGAGCCTTTGCTAACAACAGGTAGATGGATTGCTTTAGGACAGTGGCACATCAGGGCTCCAGAAATGCTGAGGCAGAGAGAGCTTTGCTATGCTGTAGCATTTATTGATATTTAATGAATTGAGGTCCACTTTTGCTGAAAAAGTGGGGCAAACTGTCCATCTTGTACCCTCTGGCCACTCGCACTCCAATTTCCCGATCTCCAGCTTCCATTCTGAGCTGTTTTCTTCCCAATCTTCCCGTGCACATCCTATATGTAACAGCTTATTCTGTTCTTGTTCAGAAGAGTCAGTCCCCAAAGATCATCTCTAATCTGGCAAGAGCTCCAGATTGTCTCCCAGCCACTGGTCAGGCTCTGTGGACCCTGGTCTTTCTACTCGCTGTGCTGTCCTCTGGCCCTTGAAGTTGTTCTGCCGCTGCTTTTGCAGGGCAGAACGCTCATTTCTTGAATCTTGCATCTCACTTTCGACCTCCCATCCTCTTTTCAGCAGGGGGCTTCGCTTCTCTGCGAGGGTATGATGGTACAGGAGTGG
Organism: Egretta garzetta; assembly: GCF_000687185.1. Classification (NCBI taxonomy): domain Eukaryota; kingdom Metazoa; phylum Chordata; class Aves; order Pelecaniformes; family Ardeidae; genus Egretta; species Egretta garzetta. The sequence continues at coordinate 1,014,376 of NW_009258272.1, read as the reverse complement.
TGATGAGTGGTAGGGAGGACCAAGATATGGGGTTCATGACCTATTCTACATCTCACGGTTTCCTGTTTTTTCCTTCCACTTTTTGCCATAGATATTGTGGAGGGCATTTTTCAGTTTTTCCCCCACAAAAAATAGCATTTCAAGTAGAAAAAGACCCTTACTGCCCTTACCAAAAAAACTGTTACAGTGATACCTTAAACAGGAGCAGCTTCCCCCAGCATATTATCATTTTTCTCCTTCATAAGCAACCAGGCAATGTCTGTGAGATGCTTGAGAGCCACTTCCAGCACAACTGATGGTCTGTTTTCCCTTCATCAGTGTTCGGGTATTTTGCTGGGTCTGGAAGGGCTCTCGGTCGAGCGCTGCCACTTGGCAATCGTTCCTCTTTGTTGCTATTGGAAATAACCACAGATTCCTTTGTTTCCTCAGCGAAGGGCTGGTGGGTGGAAAGGAGCCGCTGCCTGGCTGAAGGCGGCAGCTAATGAGCATGTCAGCACCTTTCCTAATTCCTCGCCTGCTTCCCTTTGTCGCTGGGGCGTGCAGTTCGTTTCTCGGAGCAGTGAGATTATGGGCTGACTCATAAAGATTAATTAAAACCCAAATTGCCGGTTTTAGCTGTGCGATGACAGGGAGGCCCTCGCAGCAAATAAATCTTCTAAGAAAGATGGACCTAAAGGGAACTGCTGGGAGAGGCTGCTCTTGAATCAAAGCGATAGCGTGCTCCCATTGTCTTGGTTCATTCCCCCCGGAAGCCGCATGGTGGCCCACACACTGCCAGCACGTAACGAACGTCTCAGCCCTTAGCCTTTAATTAAAACTCTCGCAGAGGCTGTCTCTCTGAAGCTGGCTGCAAAGGTCCACCTATGCACTCTGACTATTTCTCATTTCCTTCAGGGCTTCCCAGGTGACATTGGCCCACCAGGAGAAAATGGTCCCGAAGGCCTGAAGGTGAGTGGAGCAGAGACTGAAGCTCTGTGTGGGGTGGGAAGCAGCCAGGGAAAACAAAGTAGTGGGAAGGGGGGAGAGAGAAAGCCCTGGAGATTCCTAAAGATTGTCCTGGCCAGCCTTTCAGCTTGGTCTGTTTGGCTTGAGGTCCCTCCAAGTGCGGGGTTTTCTTTTTTCAATTTTTTTTTCTGTAACAAAATTGACATTGGATGATGTCCCGTGGCTGTGAAAGAGACTTTCTCATTTTAATTGCCGTTCTGAGCTTATGTTTCTATTTTCTGAGTATCTTTTCCTTTGGCTCTTTCTCAGGGAAAGCCAGGAGCACGAGGTTTACCTGGGCCGAGAGGACTGCCTGGACAAGAGGTGAGTGTCCTCAGACCAAAAGCAGATTAGATTTTAAGAATAATGTTGAATTTTGAAGATTAACGCATGCTGAAATGGTGCCTGTGACTTGAAATCCTCCAGTCCCTCTGAGTCTGGAAGCAAATACTTATTTACGCTCAGTGATTAGAGACCTGCAGAAGAGGAGCTTCCACTGCATTGTGGTCCAGTGATCTTTGCTTCCAGTCACTGCTGGCGTCTGCTGACCCAAAATTCTGCATTGGCTTTTCTTTTAAAGTCTGTTCCCCCACACCCACACAGAACGGGCGTTAATGCCTTTTTCCCTGCACATCCCCTTGCACGGGCATGCCCTGACCTGGCTTTGGCTTTCTGCTCCTTTTAAGTGCGTTTTCTTTCAAGTGTGAGACCTGCCGACTCCACTCTCTCACACGGGGCCATACCCTTCCGTTCAAAGAGCACATAAACTGCCGTTGCTGTTCTGCAAAGGTTCATTTGCCCCAGCATCTCGGAGCTTCCAGCTTTTACTTATCACTTCGTGTGAAAACTGGATGCTTCATTCTACTCACAGCCACCAAAAAGGGACGGCTGTCATTGATTTAATTCTCCTGGAGCTGCAAATACTTTATCGCGCCAGCCGAGGAGGCCTGAGTGCCCTCTGTTTATCCTGTTGTAACTCCAGTGTAGTTTCTTCTCACTTAGGCCAGCGTAAGCTGTTTGTCCAGAGTCATGAGACGTTGTGCAAATAAGTCTCAGTGCACACATGGGCAGGAGCCCAGTCTAATAGCACTAATAATTCTTAGCTTTTTCTGGGAACTCTTTTGCTTGCTCTCTAAATGGGATTAATGCAAATTAGCTCATTTATTTGCACTGAAATAGGAAAAAAAAATATTCTAGGCAATTTACAAAGGGAATCGAAGCCCTGCATTCCAGGTTCAGGCAGGCATGACCAAGCTGCCTTCAATTTACTCTAGTTAGTGAGTGTAAAAGTAAGACTGAAGACATGGACATGGAGTTCGACATAAGCCATGCTGAAGGACTTTGAGTACTCACCAGGCCACACCACGGCACCTTTACTGCTGCTGTTTCCCGTAGGTAGGTCAAGGCTGTGGATTACATCTTCTTTAGCAACATGGCCTATCGTGGGTGGTTTGTCTGAGCCCATTGAGCTGGGTTCCTGACTTCCAGTCCCATCTTCAGCCCGCCAGCTCATGCCACTTCATTACCACGGCTGACCACCTAAATGAGAACAGCCAGAACTGTGGCTGCCAAGGGCGCTTTTAATTTCTCTCTTGGCAGTTGGGTTTAGACACTTGAGATAATTTTTCTGAAGCTTAATTGAAGGTCTCCTAGAAACTGTAGATCTGATCCTATCACATTAGAAACTGGTGTAGAGCCAAGGGAGAGGACTGAGCCCAATTGCTGTGTGAGATTTTGAGATAGCTCCATCCTGCAGCCTGTGTAGTCCCATTTGAAAGCAAAAGGAAAACCTTCATACAGTTGCCAAATGGTTCTGTGGGATATTTTGCAACACCCTTTGGGGGAGTGGGGAGGGAAGAAAGAAAGAAAAAGAGTAGAGAGCTCCACAGCATTTGTATCCCTGCCAAATCAAATTAAGCAGAGTCACATGAGCATGTCCAGGGTACCCTGTGGGCCAAATCCAGCCCATGATAGGCACAATCAACTGGTGTTGACTTTGGTCAAATTTTGGATGGCCTTTGCTGGCAGGACTTGACTTTAGGGGTTTTTTTCCTGAGATGGGGAAGGGAGATGAGAAACCTCAGAGGAGCTGAGCTGCCTGCTCTGAGATTCAGAAGGACTCGGTTGTTAAAATGTGACAGCTGAGCACGCAGCCTGTGTTTAATGCCTGCTCACACTGCCGGCCTTTCGTTCTTGCTGCATGGTGAGTCCAAATTTTGTCACTACTTTGCCTTTTATTTTAATTCTTTCCACCTCAGGGAGATGAAGGACCCTTAGGACCACCAGGAGTCCCTGGTCCAGAGGTAGGTTTCAGTCATTTACTCAGTTACTACCAGCTCTGTTGACCTTGCAATGGAACTGTAGTTAAATTAATATAAAGCTTCAAACTTCCTGGTTTGGAAAGTGATCTGCCCTTCTAAGAAATATTGTATTGTCCAGGGCTTGGTCCAACTGCTTGATCCAGGATGGCCGAAAGTCAAGGAGGTGTCTTGCACAGGGTGTCAAGTGGGACTCTAATTTTATAACTTGCTTAAAGTCTCAGACCTTGAAAAACCCTCTAACGTTAAAACAGTTCATCCTCAAGATAAAGGATGTTGACCGGGAACCGTCTCTGTAACCAGCCCTGATATTTCTTCCTTGATTTATAGTATTTTTCAATTACTAGAGGGAAAAGCAAAAAAAAAGACCGGACAGTGAAAGAGCGTCCTTATTGACCTCCACATCACCCTGA
>NW_009258272.1:974405-1010478 GCF_000687185.1 Egretta garzetta | reverse complement strand
AAAAAGGCCGGACAGTGAAAGAGTGTCCTTATTGACCTCCACATCACTCTGAACACAGTGTTGTATCACAGAAGCACAGTTAGGAGAAGCAAAAAGAATATTATCATATCTGTGAGCTTGCCAGCTCAGGACTTTTTAATGTTTATGTACATAATTGTCATTGCAGGATAGTAAAATATCTTGAAAATTGGTAACTGTGCTGGAGCTTCTAGGTGAATCAGAAAATAAATGTTTTATCTTGCATTTCCTCCGCTATTCTGGTATACACTTTTATTCCTTTCTGGAGCAAGATAATAAATCCACTTACTCCAGCTTCTGGGACAGCACCATGACTGTTCTTCTAGCCAAAGGGAAAGCTCAACATGAACCTTTTGGTCTGCAGGTTTATTTCTGCTTTTCTGAGCTGTGGCTGTGAATGTCAGCCTGGCTTCCCCCACCGTAGGGACAGTCCTACTCCCAAATCCTCTCTGGATGCCAGGGATGGAGCCCGTTAAGAAGCTTACATGGCCAAGTCCCTGCTAACATTGGGAAACTACCATCTTTGAATGCTCAGGCTGCTGATGTCCTTGCTGGCGTTGCTACAAGAAAATTGCTGGAAGTAGAATAAATCCAGCTGAATGCGGCACATAATAAACTGAAGGGCAGCAACAGAGCCCTCGGTTTGATTGATTATAGTCCATGCATAATGTTTCTGATGTGATGTTTAAGTACTGGAATCAAGCTGGAGGGTCAGAAATGGGCTGATACTTGGAGTAGCTGTCTAGGCACATTCCCCATGGATCAAAACTGGTGTTGCTTGAGACACAGGGCTTTCCTCATGTGTTGCCTTGGCCTCAGTAAGGACTGGTACGTCTCTAGCACCCTGGATTCACTGGGAGCATTGCTTGTAAGCTGCACCATGTTGGTTCACAGACACGCTGCTGTGACCAAGGGCAGCTGGAAGCTTTTTATGTTTCTTGTTCTTCCATGTATTTCAGGGTCGATCTGGCCGGAAGGGATTTCCGGGGAGACCTGGTCCTGATGGTCCAAAGGTGAGGAGAGTTTGTTCATGATCAGAGAAGCAGTGGGTGGAAGGGAGGAAAGGGAAAGGGAAGTATCTTTTCTCAACTTTACCATGCTCCAACCCTCAGGTATTCACTTCAGAGAGGACAAGGGGATTTCTCTTTTTCTCTGAATTTTGGGGTCTCTGCTGCTGCTTGGTTTCTTCAGCAAAAAGAACGATGGTGCATTTTTCAAGCCATGTGCTTTATTATAAACAAGTGTGTTCCTCCTTTGATATTAACCAACTCCCCCTCCATCATCTCATCTTATTTTCCATTGCTTCTCCACATTTTTGTTCTAAAACAATGCACATCATTCCTATCTTTGCTGCCTAATTAGCAGCAGGAGCCATCCCAGCGCAGTCCGCTCCACAAACCCACACTCAAAAGGGAAGAGAAAACCCAACAAAAACAACCTCTTCAAACAGTAAATAGCAAAAATGTGGTCTGGCAGCACATCTGGAGTATCTGCCTACTGAGAAAATACAGCTGCCGTCACCCCGAGACAATACTGGTTAGCGGTGAGTTTGGCCTCTGGATGGCCTGTCCAGGGGCACTCCGCCGGCCTTCCAGCGCTGCCACGGCTGCCCTTATCCCCAGTGGCTTTGAAATGCTTCTCCTCCTCCTGCTTTTCTCATTCTGTGCACTGTGATTGAGCTCATGTGGGTTCTTTCTGTGGTTTTCATGTGGATGCTCCACGTGACAGTAATGTGCCTATGCTTGAGATTTTGCAAGAGCCAGAACCAGGGTGCAACAGCACCCAGGAATATTTGGATTATCTTATATTCTTGTGACACTTCCACCGACAGGTGAATTTTCTGAATCCCTTTTCCTCTGTCATCCAGGAACTACACCTTCCCATGGTGCCTGCACTCCTGCTTTCCCTAGATGCTCCTCAAACCCTTTGGTTAATCATGGTCCTCTCCTATTCTCTTCCCACTGCTGATGTGTTTCTGTCTTCATCTATCTGTTTTACTTGGGTCAGAAACACCCCAACTTCAGGAACATCCCTGATGAGAACTCATGCCTTATTAAACACGAGGATAAAGCAACCAGGACGAGCCTATGCTACAGGAAAGCAGGCAGCTTATGTTTCAGTGTCTGAGTTTGGGTTTGTGAAGGTTATTTTACCACAGCAGGACCAGCTGCTTTTGGGGCATTTCTGTCCAGAACACTGAGTCTTTGCTCCATGTTTGTCTCGGCTGTCTTTCTTGCTTTGGATTATCTTTCAGGTCACACTGGGTCCTGTAAGATGTTGTTTCTTGCAGTTTTTCCATGATTCACATGCAGCAGCCCAAATCATGGGTGTACGAGGAATCACGTTGTGCTGAGGGTCTGACTGGGAGCACCAAGTGACCTGTGTGCCTTGTCTCTCCTTGTCCTGCAGGGTGAGCCAGGAAACCATGGCCGACCAGGGAAAGTTGGTGAGCAGGTAAAGTCTTTGTTTTCCTTATCTGTTTGATGGTCTCCTGTGTAGGATGTCTCCTGGATGACCAGGGTGCAGGCAGAGGACAGTGGCCAGGGGCTTCTGGCCACCTCAAACCTGTCCATAGTCCTGCTGCTCCAGCTGGGTTGCTCTCAGTCTGGCTGAAGCTCTTGGCGAACAGCACCGACAGTGACCATCGTGTCTATTTTGGAGGTCTATGGTGTCTATGGGGGTCTCTCTACACCTATCTGAAAGGAGGTTGTAGCGAGGTGGGTGTTGGTCTCTTCTCCCAAGTAACAAGCAATAGAACGAGGGGAAATGGCCTCCGATTTCACCAGGGGAGATTTAGGTTGGACGTTAGGAAAAATTTCTTCCCCAAAAGGGCTGTCAAGCGCTGGAAGGGGCTGCCTAGGGAAGGGGTCGAGTCCTCAACCCTGGAGGGATTTAGAAGCCGGGCAGATGAGGTGCTGGGTGACATGGTTTAGTGGTGGGATGGAAGTGTTAGGGTAACAGTTAGACTTGATGATCTTAAAGGTCTTCTCCAACCTCAATGATTCTATGATTCTATGATTTTAAACTGGAGGTTTTTCCATAGGTAGAGTGCTCTGATAAAGTCACAGGTCAGGTGGATGTGCTGTCAGCACTGGCAGCAGTACAGCGCATATGACCACTGTTGCTTCTCAAGGAGGCAAAGCCACAGTCAGGAAAAAGATTATGCATTTCTGTGTGTTCCTCTCATCCCTAAAAGGGCAATTTCCAGGCTTTGCTTATGTAGGATTTAAGGGTAGGATCGTCTGCTTTGGGCACTGCGCTGCTTTGACTCCAGCTGAAGAACCAGGCCCCTGGGAAGAGAGGCACTGAGCTGTGTTTCGCTGTACCGCAAGAGAGAACGTGCTGCTGGAGTAGCAGGGGACATGCATCATCCCTGTAGGCTTCAGGGGAACCACAGTCATCAAGGAAAAAGAAACAATTGCTCCCATGTCCTGTGATTGAAACCAACCAACTTGTCCACCACCAACCCTGAAATTGCAGCCGCGGAGCCTCCAACATGTTCTGTGCATTCATACATGACCACACCACGCTGGCTGCAGCAGCTGGCCCTGGCAAAAAGGGTGTTGCTTCTCAGCACAGCTGGCCTTCCCAGCGCTGTCCCTGCCGAATGGTCAGCAAGTTTGGTTTGGTTTAGCTTGTCAGCATCTCTGGCTCTTCTTTCTCCTGTATGCAACAGCTGGGGGTCGCTTCTTCCATGGGTTTCTGACCAAGCAAGTCCAAAAAACCAAGATAGAACGTTTTCAGTACCAGCGATCTGGTGAGTCTCGGTGTATATCAAGGATAGTAATTTCTATTTGGAAATTAGAGCCATTTCTATGTTGTGGTTAACAATTTACTGCATGAAGAGCAACAACTGAAGGAGCAAACTTGTCCACGCATGTGAGTTCTATTTGCAGCTTTATCAGATTCTGCATAAGGTCAGGCAACACCTTCCAGTGCTCTGTGCCTCAGTTTCCCCTTCTGTGGAAGCGTGAGGCAGCTCTGAACAGTCCTTAGCGCAATGCCTCCTGTTTTCAGGTGGCACCTACAGATACTGTTGTATTACAGTTAAAAATGACCATTTAGAAGTGCTTTGAGATCCTTAACAAGATGTTGTCTTTGAAGGACAAAGCATCATTAGGGTTATTATTCTTTGACATCCCTCAGGACTGACCTTGGATGAAAACTGTAGGCACTGTTCACCAAAAAGAAAACACAGCTGGCCTCTGCTGACACTGAAACCAGCACAGCGGTATGAAAGCTGCCTGTATTATTCTTAGTCAATTAGTCTCTGTCTAGAAATATCACCCAGAAAGAATTTCCATTTCCGCACCAGTCAAGTCATTAGAACAAAAATGTCGCACCAGATTAATGAGAAACAACCTCCTTTCCCATCACACCTTCGCTGAACACTGCTAGAGTGTTGGATTTTCATTCCTCCCTCCACCTCAGCTTCAGCATTTGGTGTTGGGGCTGCGCTGGCTTTTTGCAGAGCTCTGAGAGCTTGGGCTACCGACATCACTTGGCACTAACAGACACCTTCATCTCCCCCTGTTTTGTCTTGTGGAGGCCTTGATGTTTTCTGTTCCATAAGCACTATAGGAGTGGTCAAACTTTTCAAACTTGCTGTTCTGCCCTCTGTATGGGTTCCCTCTGAGTGGAAACCTTCAGCATAACAGCATGAGAAAAGAGCAGCCATACATCTCACCGGAGTTCTCTTCTCTTCTTAGGGAAATCTGTTTAGGCAAACATGGGAGTTTCTGTAAGGTTTCCAGTGACACTTGAGCTCTCATTGGAAAAATGAGGTTTTAAGCCACAGGGCAGTCCCTGATGAGCTGTTTTTCCATAGCAAGGGCACTGACTTGGGAAGTTCATTCATAAGATGCTTGTTATCTTCATATGCTGGAAGGATTCCAGCTGCTGGGCTCCCCTGTACCCTGGAAACATGTGATTTAACCCTTCCTTGCCAGTAGATGGAGGCAGAAGAATATGAAGAAGAATATGGGGTCCCTGGCCCAGGCCACCAGAGCTGGGAATGCAGAGCAGGAGGATGTCACCGAAATGTCCATGTTGAAGGCCAGACAGCCCTGTGGGAGAAGCAACACCCTGCAGCAGGCAGGGTAGCAAACTGGGAAAAGGTGCTGCAAGCCCATGGACACCCCCTGCTCTGCACTAGAGACTGAAAACATTCATGAAGAGTTGTGTGAGCTGAAAGAAGCTAAGGTTCACCTACGGCCTTAATGGGAATGAGGAGGTCCTGTCACCACAGGTGACAGCTTTCTGAACAGCTTTCTGAATCCCTCCTCCTGTACAAGAAGTGGCAGCCCGGCCCCCTCGCATGGCGGCGTTAGGGCCAGCCATGCACTGGCACCGTGCTGGGAAGGGCAGTCACTCCACGGCCCCTTGGGGGTATCTCTTCCCTCAAGGGAGAAGCGTGTTGTCCCAATATCAGATACTATTCTAAAATAACTTGTCAAAGGAAACCAGCACCACCAGTTATGCATTCATTTTCCTTTCGGTGCCCTTACAAAGGAGGGATGTGCTGTAACGTCAGTTTTGCAGGTGGGTTCTGACACGTGGAGATACGTATTGACTTGACCAAGCTCAGACAGGTCACCAAGAACCGAGCAGGGAATTGCACCGGCATTTCCCACGTCTTAGAGCAGCACCTTTCCCAATGCATTTACCTTCCCCTCCAGAGCATCTGTCTGAGCTGCAGACCCCTCCTCCAGGGGTTTGGGAGCACTGTGCTCTTTGATCTGACAAGGTGTTTTGTCTCAGCGTCTCCACCTTCCCTTCCCTCGCTCCCTCGAGGGCAGTGGGAACCCAACGCGGCCCCAGGGTACAGCTGAGCTCCGGTGCACAGGGGGTTAAACCACACGGCTTTTCTTTGCGGGTCAGAGCGTCCTCCCTTAAACTGTGATATTTACTGTTTTACTTTCCCTTTCTTTCATCTGAATGGGAGGATTGTACATTTACTCCCTCCCATCCTTTGTCCCTGGTTTGTTTTGTTTTGAGTTCTAGCGAACCAGTAAAACAGAAAGGCCATGATCGGTTCCTGCTGGGAGCGACTGGCGGTCCCGTCCCTGGGAGACCCTGCTCACGCTGGGCTCGCCTTTCGGTTGTTTCTCTCAAATGGGCTATGATTTATGCAAGGCTTCATTGCTGACTTGCTCTCTGTTGATGCAGCCAAGAGGGGGGGCTTAATTATGACAGGGCTGGACAATAAATGGGGTAAGCCAGACAGGAGTTAGGAATTACAACCCGCCAGTCCCCCCCCTTTCCTTCCCCCCAAGCCCCCAGCAACTTTTTAACAATCTCCATCCCTTTTCCGCCATGCCCTTGGCTGGGGAATACAGCAGACTGAATCATGAGCGACATGCTGAACTCCCCGTCTAATATAAATGTTTTACATTCTTTCCTGTATACTGTGGGCCTTTATCCGGGCAGCCACCACTGCTGGGACTTCACGTGCATCATTACACACGCTGCCTCGAGTCGTGTTTGATGCAGGGCTTCTTTTCAACCCTGGGAACCTGGGAAAAATATGTTATGCTGCAGCCATTTTAGTGTAATGGCCACAATTCATGTCTGCTTTGATTTAATATTTGCCAGCAGTGGCTATTCTGGTTCTTAAAACCTAAGTCTTTTGCTCCTTGTGTTCTTTTTAGCGTCTATCCCATTTTGGCTGGTGAAGAATATTGTTACCCAATCTCCTCCGGTTGTTTCATATACTCCCAATAATTTACCAAGATTTATTTTGCCTAGACACATCTATCTCGTTTTGTGTCTGCTTGCAGACACAGCAATGTTAGTTAATTTAGCCCAGAGCAGACAGTATTGGCTGCAAACCCTACAGAGCTACCATGCTGGACGCCTGGCCACATCACAGGGTCCCTGCTCTGCCGTCTCTCTTTGGTCCCTCCTCTGCCATGGTCACACCATGGGAAGCTCCTCTTGCTGGGTACGCAGGCAGCAGGGGCATCTTCCCTTGAGCAGAAACCTGGTGTACCTGTGCAGGTAGGGTAGTGAAACCCTGGCAGGGGTTGCCCAGAGAGGTAGTGGAGGCCCCATCCCTGGAAACATTCAAGGCCAGGTTGGCCGGGGCTGTGAGCGACCTGATCTGGTTAAAAGTGTCCCTGCTCCCTGCAGGGAGGTTGGACTGGGTGACCTCTAGGGGTTCCTTCCAACCCAAAACATTCTATGATTCTATGATTCTATGATTCTAATTTGCCCTGGTTTGGGGGTGAAAACCAGGCCAGAAATTTTGGCTGTCCTCCCCCTCCATCCTGACACTTACCCGTGCAGCAGGTGCCATGTTTGCCTCTACCCCGCTTGCCTTGGCAGCGCTGGCAGGTTTCTGCACAAGCTGGGATAACAAATGGCACATCTGTGGCAGCGAGAGGGGTCTTGGGAGGGCGTTGGGTTTGTGGGCTGCTCAGCATGCTGTAGTTGGTGCTCTGCAAAGGGCCTGTGGAGGCCCACCGGCTTGGCTGGGACACACAACTGGTGTACGTCACTTCATGGCCCAGACTCCTTAGAGACTTTGTGCAGTGGGAGCCGATGCTGCTGTGGACAGTGCATCAGAAATATTAGCCTTCAAGCCTGAGTTTTGATACTCAACGCCGCACCCCAGGCCCCTCAGAAGTGTTCTTGAAAGTCTTGTTCTGAATAGTAACAACATTTGCTGCAAGAGCAGGGCTCTGCTGTCTTCTGCGAGGACTTAGCTAACCCAGAAGCATCTTAAAGAGAGCATCTTCTCGGGCAGAGAGTGAGTTCTGCGGTTTTTCTGAGAAATTGGAAATGAAGAAACAGATTTGTTCTTTCTCGCTTTATTATCTTATTTCTGCCTAGCAATGCATTTCCTTGTTTTATCTCATTGCTTTGCCATTCCCTCCTCTGCCTTAACTTCTGCCTTCTTTGTGGCCTTGGGCTACTGGAAAACATCAGTAACTGGATACGGTTATCAGCTATGTATCTGCACTTGTGTCTAGTTGAAAGGATAATTGATTCAGCAGCCTTCAGCAATGCCACCCAGTGGCAACCTTGCATATGCAGATATTGCAAATTTGCCTGCTGTCCGTCTGGTTCCTGCACTGGGCAACCTGCTGCTGAGTCCATTACTGCTTTGCTCCCACGTGTGCCTTGGCCCTGCAGCCTGGCCCCAATGGCACGTTTGTGCCCTGGAAATGCTTCAGCTTTGGATGCAGCAAAGACCATTTCAGTCCTGATGTCAGAAGGGTTGGTGACATACAGCCCCTGATGGGATAGTGGAGCTTTCCTGGTAGTGGCTGTCTTCCTGTGGTTAGTCAATATTTCCATCATGGCACAGTGGCATGCTGGTTTCCTGGGACATTATCTCTGGATAAATTTCTAATGCAAGCATCAAACCCCAGGCTCCGAAATACCTGCTGAGCTCTTTGCCTTCTCTCGTGATTTTTTTCCAAACACTTTTCACCTGGATGCTGCTCCCATGCCAGGGTGTGACAAGGACCGCTCAGAGCGGGGAGTGTGTGGCTGCTCCCTGCAAGAGGTGAAGCCAGCTGGGCATCTGAGTGAGAGATGCTTTTGTTGAGCCCATCAGCATGCCTCAGCAAGGAGCTCCTGTCTCCAGTGATGGTCAAAGGATGGCATTGAGTGGCACCATGTAAGGAATGTTAATGCATGAAGTCTCTCAGTGCTTGGAGTCATCGTCAGAAGCTGTTCCCTCTAAAAGTCATTGGAGAGTGACCCACGGTTGTGTTTTATGTCTCTGAATGGGTCTGCTGAGCCTCACACACATGAGAATAGCGACGAGGCTGGTTATTTTGTGCAGCAGCTTTACCCTGTGAGAGAGGCTTTTGGTGGTGGGGGAGTTGCACAACCCATGCTCTGTCGGTGCTGGATGCTCCTCTCTGGCTGGGGGGTATCACGGCAGTGTCAACGCACAGATGTAAACAGAACCACAGCGATGCGCCGACTGCAGAGCGCTCTCCTCCGAACTGCACACGTGTCAGGCCAGCTGGGAACGGAGAAAGCAACGAAGAGAGGAAACTTTTGCTGCTTTTCTTGCTGTCGCTCCAGAAAGGAGATAGCAGGGTGAAAAGCCTTCCCTTTTCTGAGACCACGCTCCAGAAGCTGCCTTGCTAGTGTAGCTTTTTTCCCCGTTGTGTTTGTTCATGCTGAATATTTTCTTGAGCGTGCCGTTTGAAAACCTCCTTGACATTGAAAAGGCGAGATGCAGTTGCATAGAGGAACTTTACAATTTATTGTGAAGATTTCAAATTAATTTTAAAAAGAGGAAGAGCAGGATGATCCCACTGGAGAATCCATCTCCTGCCTCTGACTTGCTCAGCAGCTGCCTCCCAGTACCAGTCAGACTGCTGCTTAAAATCAAACAAGCTGGGGCATGGCTTAGTTTGACGCCATCCATGCCAACTGCAGGCGGGTTACGAAGTGTTTCAACAGGAGATGAATCCCTTTGGTTACAGGCTCATTGGAGGAACTAAATACAGATATCCATCTCCCAGTGACCCTTGCATGAGAATCATGCGGTGAGAGAGAGCGCGTCTATCGTGACAGAGGGGATGGGCCCCTGCATCTCTAGGGCCAGAACCCCGCAGAGGTTGGTAGGGAGGCTGCTGTATTTTAATTCTCAGGAATCATAGCTTGAGATTGCATCTGTTTCCATCATCCTAATTAAAAGCGGTTCTGTTTGTTTCTTTATTAGCCCAAATGTTGTTAAATCCTGACCTTAGACTGAGGGTTTTTTCCAAGATAGTTTCTGAGTAGTGTGGCCGATCTGCTGCCCTGCTGGCCCCTCTGGCTGTCTCCTCGGACCTTTATTTCCTACTGACATCCCAACAGCGTGACACCATCCAGGGCAAAATTAGTTTGCAGAAGGGTTTGGGGCAGCTCAGATTAACCCAGAGGAAGTCTGCCCAGTACAGCAGTTAAAATGATGGTAACTCTCAGAGTCCGGGCAACCCAGGAGCTCCCGCTATCGATGTTCTTGGGGAAGCTGCACTGACGTTTTGGGAAATGCTTGCAAAACAAAGCCACGCTATGGACTCGGCCTTTCTACGAAATGTGCTTAACTCATCCCCTATACCGTGTGTTGTGGCTCTTGCAGATCCTAGTGCTGTCGTTCCAGCTGGCACCTAAAGCAGAACCAGCTGTGGAGTTAGACATTCCCATGGCCGGGAGCAACTCTGTCCGTTCTGGTAGCCAGTAGGAATTACTGAGCAGTATACGAGGGATGCTGTGCTATTTCAACCAGCAAGGTGGACCAAAGAAACAGTTTACTTTCTCAGCAACTATAACTGAAAATTAATTGTGCTTTTCTCTTTCCTCAGGGTCTAATGGGTTTCATTGGTCCGGTAGGAGAGCCTGGAATAGTGGGAGAAAAGGTAAGATTGCTTGCAACAGATTGGTTGTTGTAACTTTTGCAGGATGAGGGAGAGTCGGGTGGGAGGAATACTGTGGAAATTTAAGTTGTCATGTCAGTGCAACACCCATTGGGGAATGCAGCACATCCAGGGTATCTGAGCTAGTCTGGGGCCAGACAAAAATAATACACTTTGCATTTAGGAATTAACATGCGCTTGCCCTCCAAGGAGATGCTGTCAAATATTCTCTGAAAATCTAAGCTTTATTCATTCTTAATCTGCCAGAAAGCTTGTATTTAACAGTCAGTTCTGTTTTTTCTGGGAATGAGGCACCCATGAGCCCCATGTTCCTGGTCAAGGGAGGAGTCCAAGGAGTTTAGGTTACAGATTTGTGCAGAGATGTGCTCATGAGCCCATGCTGAGTTGCCAATGGGGTCGCACAGGACCAGGCCTGAGCCTGTGCTGAACAGGAGGTCTCAGCAATTTCTCAGGTGCAGAGAAGGTACAAGAGTGCAGCCGCTTATCTGAGCAAAGGCTGGTCCAAATATTTCCCTTTTTATTTGATGAGGACCATCCCATCTGACTGCCCCTGTGGTTGGATTGGGCACGCTACTAAGGGCTGGTGCCCTCTTGTGTGCAGCACAGATACATGCTTCTTTCAGGAAGAAAAATGGCTTTATTTTCCATAAAAATGTAAATGGGCATTAATTTGTTTTCTATTAGAGTGTAAAATTTTATTCAGGGGTAGCTTCCAAAGACAAATCATCTATGTCATTCATTGCATCTCAGTCGCAGACTGCTGGTTTTCATTGGTGGCTTAATTATTCACAGTCCAACCATAAAGATAGTAAAGACCATAAAATTATGCATTCCACACATCAGTTCTCTCGCGCGTTTTTATTACTTCAAGCCCTGTCCTCTGGGTAATGATGTCAAGACTCTGTGACAGTTACACTGTGTTCACTGCAAACGCATTTTATTGCTTGTCCGCAGCAGCCTTTGGAAAGCTCATTGCACTGATGGGCTCTGGTGGGGCAGTAGCAGAAGCAGGCTCAGTCCAAACAGTCACGGCACACAAGAAGTAAAAGGAACGATGTGATGTGGGCTGCGTTTTACAGAAGGAAAACAAAGGAATAAAGAGTCTGTGATGTGTCCAAGGTGCCTGAGCAAGCTGTCTCGGTGGCAGCTGCAGCCCTGAACTGAATGGGGAATAAGGGGTCTGCCATGCAGGAGATGTGGGAAGACCTTTTTTCCCACTCCAGTAAATTCACATCTGGCCCTATGACATCTGTGCCAATGCCTTGACCAGATGAGCTGTCCTCATCTTGCAGATCGACTCTGTAACACAGTGATGTTACGCTGGTGTCCGGGCAAACCCAGGCTGTCCTTTGAAAATCTGCCCTAGGAGATCCTCAGCACAGCTGTGACTTCTATCAGACTTCTCCACCAGGACAAACTTACCGATGACAGAAATAACTATCATGAAATCAAAACCTCAACCAGGCCTCCAGTTGGCATAGCGTCCTACAGCTTACGATGCTGTTGTGAGCTAAATGAAGTGGGAAATATGCTTTCATTAGACGTAGCTGAGTCAGCAATCTGCATCCCGAGAGCTGCAAAACTTAAGACTGAAGCCAGTAGAATCCAAAGATTATCAAAGAGAACAATATAGTTTATACATACTTAATAAAATCCATGCATTCAGGGGGAATAGAAGTCCTTACATTGGTTTACAAGGGCCAACTGGTGACAACACAAACTCTGGGGTTTGTTTTTAATAAGCTGCTTAGAGCCCAGAAAATATTTCCCCTTACACTTTAGCTGTTGGAAGGTAGGTCAGATTTTGGGCGTAAACTCCTTGGCAGCATTTGCTAACTCCTCCTTCTTCATCCCCCCAAGCACACAAACATAACACACCTAATTCCCGGTGCGTTACCGGGGCTGCCAAGGAGAGTACAAGCTGTTACAGTGGGATTGCCACCACCTCCAAAAGGGAGCAGTGGACGTCCCATCGCTACGCCGTGCCTTTGACTTGCCCTTGCATCAGTGGGTCATGGTGGTGCTCATGGAGGCTTGCACCTCGTCTCCCATTCTTGGCTCCGCTGCAGGGCCGAGGGTGTACTCAGGGGAAGTAAGATGTTCTGCATGTGGGGATAAGTAAGACTTGTGGAATTAGTAAGTGATTTTTTTGGTACGTTGAATTTTTAATGCCAAATGGTGGCTCACTTTAGAAGGGGTGGTATCTTTCGGGTGGGCCGTGGAGGCATCCAGCTCTGAATCCCTCATAAACTCAGGCCTCCAGATGGTGGTTGTTTGCACTGTGGTCTCAGTGCAAGCCCACAGGGTGGGGAGTCCCCCCAAAATGCCTACAGTCTCCTTCTGAAAGCACCAGCCATATATTCCAGGTAGCATATCTTTTTTTTTTTTTTTCTTATTTTTCCAAGTTGATTCCCTGCTCTCAGCAGGGCCTCATGACCACAGCTTTCAAATCTGTGCCTCTTAAAATGCCAGGATGTGTAAGGATTATGATAGAGCATAACAGAGAGGGATATCATGCCTCGGCTGGGAAGGGCTGGAGATCTCCTGGGATCCAGTCCTTGCACTGTCCAGAGTTGAAGGTGGTCTTGAGTGCATTGCTTCTTTCTTGTTCCTCGTTGGTTTGATGGCAATAGTAAAGTCCCCTCTCTTGGGATATGGAGGGTTGGCTAATTCTTGCTGTGGTGCTGTAACTACTCTGATGAGTTGGATACTTGAAAGAGGGTGATGACTGTTCAGTACTGGAAGCCTTTCCTGTAGAAGTCAGAAGACTGCAATTTGTGGATCTTTTAGCTGTTTCATTGCTCTAGATCCCCCTTGCTGCAGGCTCAGAGTGCTTGTTAGCAAAAGTCCTCACTCTTCCCCATGCACCTGTGTCTCTCCTAGGGCGACCGTGGCTCAGTGGGACCCCCAGGCCCTCCAGGAGTCAAGGGGTCGATGGTAAGGAGTAAGTCTGCATTCTCTCTCTCTTGCTGCTGCCTCTCTCTCTGTCCCAGCCAAGGGTGCAGCTTCTCCTGGTCTTCTAGTTACATGACAGCAGCCGCAAATTCTTCCTGTCTCTGCGGGGATGGGAATTGCCATTTGACTGACTGGATATTGAGGAATAACCTCTCCCCAGCAGCCGTGTTCAGCAATCTCCCCTTCAGAGGAACGCTGGGGTTTGAGACGTGTTCTGCAGTTCCATCAGCTGAGGACCTGTTGTGCCAAGCAGAGATAACTAGGAACCACAAGCTGCGGCACCTGAAGGATTGCCTGTTTCCAAGCATCCCGACTACTGAACGAATGGGGTCTGGGAACTGGGATCTGTTGGTCACATCCCACCGAGCTGCCAGGGGCAGCTGGAGGCACTTGTGGTGTTTTGCTGTGCTACGTGCGCTGCCATTTGGGGATCCTCCTTCAGCCATTTAACAGAGGGGACCTCAGCAAGATCTTGTCTTGCTCTGACACTCACCTCCTGTCTACCATAGCGCAAGACCCAAAGACAGATTTTCATATTAATTCAGCCCATTCTCTCCTGGGCTGTTCGGAAGATCTAGCTGCTTCTGGTGCTAGCAAGGTTGGAGCTGGGCTTTTGACAAGTCTGGCCTTCTCCATCTGCCCCTGAGCAATTTTACCCTGACAAATAGCAGACCTGCCTGGCCTTGCAAGCAACCAACAATGCCGCTTCTCCTGTCTTCCCGCTTGGAGGAAGAAGGGCCGAGCAGATCCTGGGAATTCACACCAGCCGTGTTCTTCTTTCTTCCCTTTTAGGGGCACCCCGGGACACCAGGAGGGGTGGGTTTTCCTGGGATCCCTGGACCAACAGTAAGTAAAGGCTATCGTCATGTGTAATACCACACACCAGAAATCAGCATCCTGGGCATTCAGGGGCTGAGTCAAGCAACTGTTCTTGGTTTATTTGAGTTTGATATGAACAAGAGATTTGGGGAAAGGGGTGGGGCATGAGTGGGAGGAACATGGAAAGAGATGCTAAAAAACAGTGCTTAATTCAAGCTTTTGTAGCCCATTTCCTTAATGGGGGATCCAAAACTCGCAATCCAGTCTCAGTCTTTTAGCAGGACACAAGCTCTCTAGCCAAAGGTGTTATTGCAAGGCTCTCTGTTTCTGCTGGGAGCTGTTAGCAGCATGGTGATTGCATCATCCGATCCAGCGACTGCATCGTGTGCTGACGGCATCATGCGTTTTCAGAGACCCTCGCTGGGGCGGGAGGAGCAGCTGCCCCAGATGCACCCTCCGTCGGGATGGGCTCGTCTGGCACATGTGCAGCTGCGGCCGGGGCGTGCAGTTGGCGTGGAGGTAGATTTTAGTGCAGCTCCAGTTTCCCACAGCCATTGTTTAGACGGAGCTCCAGCTCTCCCAGTAGCACAAATGCTGCTGTGTGTCGTTTGCCAGAACCAACGGAAAGGCAGCTCTGGGCGGGTAGAGGGAATGGATTTTGCTCAGTGTGTGAATTCCCACAGTGTTGTTAATTAGGAGGAAGATCACAGCAGTGAAATGCCCGGGCAGTGCCAAAGGTTTGGCCTCCAGATCAGCGGGAGGTGAGGGAAAGAAAAGGTCTGAGGTCAAGCAACTCCTCGGGCTGACCCGTCCCTACCTGAAGAGCAGCAGCATGACACTGGCCAGGCCCTTTCAATAAAAGGAGCATGATGCTGCCCGCAGCCCCCAGCTGCTCCGTGGCCCCTCATGGCAGCACTCGCTGTTGACAGAAGTCTCGGAGGCAGCTGGATACCCCTAGATGTCCCTTCTTGAGCAACTCTCCCAGCACATTAGCTGCTGCCTGACTTGGGGACAGCTCGAGCATCAAGCTGGCCCCCCCACTTACTCCACGCCTGTGAGCACGGGGCAGGACAGGAGCGCATCCTTGCAGAGAGAGGTTCTGTACTGAACCCATGGCAAAGAGTTCCCAGTCCCAAAGCACTGTCTAGGGCACCAGTGACGAGTACCTTGGGCTGAGGCTGAGTTTTGTCTTGCTTCACTGGGGCATGACGACAAGAGCATGAGTTGAGACATCAGCCCTGCCTGGAGATGCCGAACCCTCTCTGCAGAGCACTGGGAGCTGAGACCGTCCCCAGGTCCTTCTGCTTCCCTCAGTTCCCTGTTCTCCTGCAGACAAATAACTAACAAGTTCATTCAAGCAGAATGTTTTCTCCAAGGCTGCATTTTAAAAAGGCATAATTCAATAAGTCAAACTTCCCCACAAATCTAGTAAATCAAATAATCCCCTAATATCAAATCCCCACTCATTAACTGCAGATGTTTCTGCCTGTTTCTCCACCAAACATTCAATACTTGCTTTTCAAGCCAGACCTGAGGCATGCTGCTGTTGTTTGTCCTAAACTGCTAAAATCTTTGAGATTAAGCTATGCAGTGAGCCTCAGCAGCTCTGATGTCTGATTAATTCAATAGAGGGTAATTGGGGATGGGAAGCAAAAATATCATCAAGGGGAGGAAACTCTGCACTTAATTTCAGCTCACTGAGACTTGTGGATTCCTTTTCCCTCTTCTTGCTCACCATCACGGTACATCTTCCGTGTTAATACACAGTTTTGAAAATAATGTTTACATATAGGTATAGTAAAGGTCATATATAGGTATAGTAAAGGTCATTCATCCTCTCCTAAACAGTTCCTTGAGATTCCCAGCATGTACCTAGTTGTTCCCTCAGCATTTTGCCATCACAACGAATGTTTCCATGCTTGTATTTTCATAAGCTATTTGGGATAGGCTGATACTTCCATTCCAGGAAGATATTTCAAATACCAACAAAGAATTTCATTTCAATATGTGTTTATCATAAAAATATCTATAAACCAGGCATCTGACACATCTACTGCTTGTCTGTGCCAGTTGCTACTGACCTCGCTAGCAAAACCGAGATTTACTGTGATTACAAATATAGTTACAGTCAACTAACTTTTCCATCTTGAGTGAGAACAGCAAAGCATTTGTATTCCGAACTTAACATGCCATGCAGAGAGGCACCTCCATTCCAAAAGCAAAATCTTTATTGGTGGCAGTGGTACAAGCAGTAGGAAGAGCACAGTCCAATTTTGTTCTGATCCTTGGTGGAGTTTGCAGGGTTGACAGTTGGTAAAAGCTATTAATATATAAATAGCAAAACTCGATGTGGAATGTTTGAGAGAGTAAGAATGGAATGTGTCACTCTGAGGTTTTCTTTTCTGACAGCAGAAAGGCACTAACTTTAAATACAGGTTTTTAAAGTTATAATACAGGAGTAAGTCCCGTTAATTGAACATATCCTTTAATTTTTGAAACTGATAAATATTCTGACAGGAAAAAGAAAAGCTGTTTAATTTTCTTCTGCATTTTCTGCATGCACATTAATGAATCGAGTGTGTACAAAGCCAGGTTAAAAGAAAACCTGAAACCTTTCTGTAAGTGTAAGAAGAACAGGATCATCTGCAACACCAACACTCCAAATGAAAGTAGCATCTCTCTGCCAGTATGAATGTTTATGCAGCACTAACAGGGCAACAGTTACTTGAAGATAAAATCAGTATTTGGCTGAAAAGGTCAAACTTGGATACCTAAGATGAGGTGTCTGATTTTGTATTTGGACAACGGAAAAACAGATCCTGGCTATTGTTATTTTTGTACAGATACTGAGCAACAGCTGCTTTTAATAGCTTTGAAGGGAATTCTGGATGTTCGACTCCTCTTCAAATCACACCACTTACTTACACAGACAACAGGCTGCAGATACTTAAGCATACAAACCTCAGCCAGGAGCCTTGGCCTAAATGTTCATAATCCAAAGACAATCAGGGAGTTAAAAAAAAAGACCATTTCTAGACAAGAAAATACGGTAATGTCTTTGGCAAGGGTTTAATGAACCAACCTGCTCGTCAATGGTCTGTGTCTGAGGCCGCTGCAGATCACGTAGGAATGTGGGGTCCTACCAACAGCTGCTGCCTTCCTCCTCCTCCATCTTCATTTTCTTTCCCTTTTCCCCTTCCAGGGTCCAGCAGGAGTCCGTGGTGCACCGGGGATAAGAGGGATGAAAGGCCGCAGGGTAAGCACTTTCCATGAGCTTTTATCCCTCTCCTCTTTCAGCCATTGGAAGAGTAACCTGGTGGGTGAGTTTGGGGGGGTGAAGATGAGCAGCGCTTGGGGCAGCACCTCCGCAGCCACATTTCTGCTGTGCATAAAGACTGCGGTCATTGAAACAAGTCTTACCAAGTCAAGACCATTCACAAGTCTTACTTGTGAATGCAAGGGATGTGTAGGGGCAGAAGGGTGTCCCAATGCAGAGTTTATCATGGAAGTGGTCCAGCTTGTCTTTTCCAACCACCTGCAATGTTAAAACAGGGTTTACGGACACTTCTGGTGAGGATGGTAGAGATGGAGTCTGGGCTGGGGGAAAGGGTGCAGGTAGAAGACCAGAAAAGGTGCCTTTGCTGCCAAAGGAGAGGGAGCAGCTCAGATGTGAAGTGTTGTGATTTAACCAGAGGCAGATAAAGCAGGAAACATTATGCCGTGACACAAAATTAAGAGAAGTGGCAGCAGAAACAGAGCTGACAAGGAGCCGAACGGGCTACTCTTCCCCTGTCTCCCCTTTCAGTCTCGCAGGATTAATATCTTCTGGCAGCGTTCCCCAGGGTGTGAGAAAGGTGTGTTTTGCATTGTCGGTAGATCAAATTATAAGCACGTCCAGTGTTTTTTATGGTTTTTTTCCAGCCCATAACATAAGGCCCTGATTCTATCTGTACATATTTAACAGTACCAAACTGTAAGCATGTGTGAATCCTCGCTCTGCCTGGGAAGAGCAGAGCCCAGCTTGGTACCGGGTAATGCTAGCATCACTGACAGCGCTACAAGTACATGTTACACTGGATAAACATTTCAGAAGTGCTCCATGTCAGTTCATGTGTGGTTCTTCCTGCTCTGTTTGGGTGACAGCCGACAGCAGAATGACCTCTAGACCTGCCAAAGCTGCTTGTTTTCCTGCCTGTGACATCCAACCCATGTCCCACTGAGCTCTTCAATCTTTCTCCTTCTCCAAAGGGACAATTATAGCAGGAGCATCCCTGCTTTGGGTTGTTTTTCTTTGTCCAGCTGCTTTACAAAGTATTAATAGCAAGCGCACATGGGTTCTGCTGAAGGCCCCAACAACAACATATTTTGCATTTCTCCCTCCAAGGATCTTATGATATCTGTTTCCTTGTTTCATTTTCAAAGACGTAGGCTGGAGTAAACTATACATTTTGTCCACCCCCAGCCTCTGCTTCTACTGCAGCTCCTGGAGAATTCGGAACAGCCAAGGATTGCATATGTTTCCCTATACTGGAGCTAATGCTCTCTGGGAGCTAATAGCTGGGACTGGCAAAAGGAAATGGAATAACCAACTAGAAAGCTTTATAACCACAGAGTTATGTACCCTGGAACAGCTTTAAGCTTTAAAAGCATGGCTAGAAGGACACCAGTAACATCCAAGCCTGGCAGATGCATATCAGGGTTCATCTTTTAACTTGTGGCTGGGAAAAAAACAGCTTCCCTGCCCCTGTTCTCTTTGGTGGGAAGGGCCATGGATCTCATTCCCCAGCTCCACTCTCAGAGGGTCCCCTGGGAAGTGAGGTTTCTCTGGGCTCTGTGGAGGCAGTTAACTGAGCTGTCCGGGACACCCGTGATCATGACAGATGAGAAACTGAAGGCACTTTCACAGGAAGGTTTTGAGTGGATGGTGGAAAATATCTCGAGGTGAAACTACAGCACAGAGCTGAACAGGAAAACACCTTCTGAATGAATCTAGGCTGCCGACTGTGCGGACTCTTGGAGAGGTGGCTCCTCTGAGGAGATCAGACATTTCTGCTGGTGCTTTTAATGTACATGGTGGCAGAGGAGGAGTCCCAGCACCGTGTTCCCACAGCTGCCAGCCAGGGATGCCAGCCGCAGCCCCTGGCGCCGCGCTTTTCCTTACAGCAGGCAGCCACGTGCAACTGTGGTGTTTGGCTCTTGCGTTGCACGGGATTCACTCGCATAAATCTTCTTTGGCTTCTTACATCTGCATTGGCCTGAAGTCCTCAACCCACAAGGAGACTACAGCTGACCAGCTCATTTTCAGCTCCATTTGTACTGTCAGGAATGACAAAGGGGATATTTATTATCATATGAGGTAAAACCAAGAGCAAAGCTGGATTCAGCTCCAAAGAAAGAAGGTTGGCTGGCACAGAAGGGACCTGCCTTTGGGTGTAGCTAGATCCAGGCGCCGCGCTTTTCCTTACAGCAGGCAGCCACGTGCAACTGTGGTGTTTGGCTCTTGCGTTGCACGGGATTCACTCGCATAAATCTTCTTTGGCTTCTTACATCTGCATTGGCCTGAAGTCCTCAACCCACAAGGAGACTACAGCTGACCAGCTCATTTTCAGCTCCATTTGTACTGTCAGGAATGACAAAGGGGTATTTATTATCATATGAGGTAAAACCAAGAGCAAAGCTGGATTCAGCTCCAAAGAAAGAAGGTTGGCTGGCACAGAAGGGACCTGCCTTTGGGTGTAGCTAGATCCAGAGAGCGGGTGCCAAACCCTCAGGAGAAATCGTGCAGTACACCAGCAGCTGCCAGCACCGTCCATCCTCAAAACAACGTACCCCATGGTAGAGATGTTCAGCTTTGTGGCCTTGCATTGCGTTTCCTCTCCAGATGTTGAGTCCGGCAGACCCTGTGCCAGTTGTTCCCATTGGACATTTCTCCACTGAGGAAGCCCAGACTTCAAAGTGCATCCCAGCCCTAAAAACCAGGAATGCAGCGGTGGCTCTATCCCGGCTGGCTGCAGAGCCCTGCAAAAAGTCACCCTGGGAAGTGCAGAACGCGGAGGTAGAACAGGAAGGGGGGCCCAGGGAAGAGGGTGCATGAAGGTCTTGATCTTGCCTGAAGGACACCAGTATCAAAGAGGGGTAAGCATCTGCCAGCGGGCACTGAGCATCTGGATCTGCTGCTGGTGCCCTGCCCTGACCCTGCCCTCATCACCCACTGTTGGATGCAGGATGGTGGAGATTTGGTGCGTTGGAGCACCACAGTGATGTAATCCATACAGAATTTGAGAGACAGACAGACAGACATCCTTTCTAAGATCCCCAGCAGAGAGGAGGAACTCGGGCTTTGCTCTGAAATCCTGCAGATTTCGGTGAATATGATGTGGGAAAGTCGGTATTGTAAGGACCAGCAGATCTCCTGCCTGGAGGATTTCTGGTTTGTATATCTCCCTCTCACACTTTTCGTACTCTCAGAAGATATTCCAGACACGGAGTATTCTTTGTTTGCTTAGTTCGTCCTGCTATTCCAGCTCTTGGTTTTCTCAGGATGAGGAAATGATCCCCCAATTGTAATTTCAGACATTACCCTCTGTCTATCCGAGTTTACAAAAGGGACGTAATTCAATTCAGAGTGGAAACATGAATGCAGCCTCTGCCAGATGTTTGTGGATTCCATGAGCTCTGTTTGTGGATACTTCATTAAAGTAATTTGGCTTTTGAAGGAAACGTAAATAGCAAATATGGTTTCAATTGTAAGGAACAATGGAGACTTCTTGGGGTCCCTATTTATGTCGTGATAGCTTTTTTGTATTGTCAAGATATAAGTATAAATTTTAAAAAGAAAATTCTTTAAAAAGCATAACCTTCTTTTTAGTCACAGCAGGGCTATTGTTCCTTCCCAAGTCTTTGTTTAGCCCATCAAGCTGATACTGAACCGTCTTCCACAAATGCAGTTTCCCCTCTCCTCTTCCCGAAGGACACAAAACTTGGACCTGTGAGCCCAGGCTTATTTCCCTTCATCTGTACTCAGTGGAGCACTTGGACATGTGCTTAACATTCTGCTAGTGACAGCTCTGCACATGTTTAAACCTAATTATTTAACCAAATCAAGGTTTAAATTTGCAGGCGGCTGATTCAGCAAGTCCCTCGCCCTATCTCACTTAAATTCAAACACACGTTTCTGTTAATCAGCTCCTTGCAGCAGGGAAATGTGTGGTCTCCAGCATCCTCTATCGAGGACGGCGATATCAAAAAGCCCAGGTATTGACTGAGAATCTCTACAAAAGGCTAAATATCAGCTGGAGCTGTGACTTTGCAACTTGGATCATGAAGCTGCACCTGCAATTCTGCTGTAAACCTTGCCCAGTTCTTCTGGCCAAGGCGTCTGTTGATATTTCTGGCGGTTTATCCTCTCACTGGAGGGGATGCTGGGTGCTGGCTCAGGCAACTCAGAGGAGCTTTTCAAATCCCAAAGCATATTTCTCTTTTCCACCATACCATTCATTCATCAAGCTCCTGCATTAACTCTTGCCCAGGTGAAGCCTGCAAAGAGCAGATAAGGCGAGGGCACTGGCATTCCCAGCGCGGCAGGGCACCGCTATCTCTCCACCACACGGACCCGATGCTCCGCAGCATCACTGACTGAAGGAATCTGTAAACGCTAGGGATTTTGTAAAGCGGTGTTATCTAAGCAAACCTGAAAATAGTTGCTTTTTCCAGGCCCAGCTGAGAAGTTGTTCACAGAGAAAAAGCAGAGGTGTATTGTTTTGCTCCCAGGGATTTTCCTAGTTGGCTGAAAAAGCATTAGAAGCGTTTGAGGAAAAGTTAGCTACGGATCCATGGCCAGCAATGTCTCCCTTCAGCGTCAGTCAAGGCATCTGCTTGCTTTTCATTTGGCCAGACTGTGATAGTGGAATATCAATATTTGGATAAAGGGGTAAGGAAAGAAGCTTTGGATTTCTGGAAAGGAGCTACTGACTGCTTGTCCGTGCTGCTGCTGCGTCTGCTGTTCAGAGGCTGGTTACGGTCTCTCTTTGAGCTCTGATTATCTGTTTAAATCAGGGGCAATGCAGCGCTGCTCTGCAGAAACAGCTTGTTGAGTGTTTAGTTCTGTCCTGCAGGAACATTGTCTGCTCTCGGTGTATCTCGATTGCCTTACAGTGTCTAGCAGTAAACCTGAGTTGCAAAGCCTGGAGCTGAATTCCCCTGCATTTGTGAGCTGTCCATATCTAGCCAACATCGTAACACTTTGTTTAGTCTGGGATTGCTGATAGTGCTGCTCAGTATCGCACATCTCTGAGGGAAATGCTGCCTTGGCACGCGTGCCCGCTGGTTGTGCAGCACCGTGACCTGCTTTGCTACCATTGCTGGAGCCTACATTAAAAATAACTCATGATTACAGGGGCCAGAATGTGACTGCAGGTGGGACTTGCGAGGCCTTAATGCTAGCTTTCCACTACACAGCTCCGTGGGGACCTACACAGGGATTACGGTGAGAAATGTCCCCACATAAGACATTGAGGCTAGAATTTAAAGCATGCTGGGCTCCTGGTGTCTCACAGCCTGCTGAGGTCCAGGACCCCAGCACAAGCATGTCTTTGCTGCAGCCAGAGCATCAGCGTTCGGACACAGGGTCGCAGAGCCATGATTTCCTGCGCAGTACCAATTTGGCTCCTCTTGCCTGACAACACAAGCAAAAGGGAAAACTCATCTGTTTAGGTAGCGATGAGTGATGATACTTGGTCTTGTGGCTCATGTGCTGCAGTGGGGCTGACCGGGCTCGTCCCTGTGCTGTGACTCCCTGCCTGACCTGGGGTGAGCTGCTTTGAGATGGACACGGCAATGCCTTTGGGCTGCATACTCACGTCCGGCCGGCTTTGGTGAAACAGTTGAGCAGATTCTCAAGTGCTCCATCAGCCATGAACCTGTATTTCTCTGTGCTTTGGCTGCCCATGTGCAAAGGAGTGGACAGATCTTGATTTAACCCTCCTTTTTTTCCTGTTTACATTGTAAAGCTACTTGGAGCTCGCACTGTTTGTTCAGCCCTGACCCAGCAGGACCTCTCCTGAGCTGTGTACTGCCATGTAAATACTAACACAGACTAAAGAAAAGCTTCCTTCTCTGTTTTATGGGCTCCTAGAGACACTGATACCGGTAGTAAAGCCATGCCTTGCACTGCACCCTCCTTACCCTATTCTTAGGAGGGGTCCCTGCTGCATACGCCCTTGGGATGGCATTCCCCAAGATGCCTCTCTACATGCTCGGCCTGGTCCCTCTGCCCTGCCATGCTCAGGGTAGGCATGCCTGGCTCTGCAGTTAATTTTGAAGCCCTGAGGGTCCAAGGGGAACCTGGGGAGCTGCGCTCAGCCCTACCTGCAAGGTCAAGCTGTGGGTCTGCAGGGGGAAGGCGCCGTGCTGTGCCTTGCAGCGTTTGGCATGGGATGCTCCCTGGAGAGCTGCCAGGACCTCACTCACTCATCTCTAACCAGCGTTGTCAGTAAAAGAGAGTTTTAAAGATTTAACTAATTGACTAAACGTAGCCTTTCCTG
Source organism: Egretta garzetta (assembly GCF_000687185.1). Lineage (NCBI taxonomy): Eukaryota > Metazoa > Chordata > Aves > Pelecaniformes > Ardeidae > Egretta > Egretta garzetta. Next base: position 986,759 of record NW_009258272.1, on the reverse strand, counting down.
TCAGGGCAAATTAGGGGAAGCCTTCATCCTGGGTTTCGGCTCAGGAGTCTGGAGAAGGTGAAGCTTGCCACATGCATTTGCGAGTACAGGGTCACTTTCTCCTTCTTTAGGTCAGATGCTGATGAGATTTGTTGTGATGGGATTAGGCAGGTGACTGCTGTGAAGTGAGATTGCCCTGGCAGATCCTGCGATGCTGGTGACAGGGCTCTGCTGGAAGAAACGTGGATACCGTAAACACTTCCCCAGCCAGCCAGCCCTGCCGGGTGGGACCGCTGCGTACCACAGCCATCGCTGCCCTTGCTGCAGCACCAAGGGCACCCAACAGCCCCCACCCAGCCTAGAGCAGCCCAGCCCTGGCAAAGGGGCTGGACAGGGCAGGACAGGCTGCAGAAGATGGGTCTGGAGGGGCCAGACACTTCCCTTCCCTGGCAGCATCTGCCCTGGAATGGAAACCCCTAACCTGGGTCATCACTGTTGCTTCCATGTCCCACTTGCCTCTGATCCCTGCTCCCTCCTCCTGTAGCACCAGGGCTGAGCTATTGAATCCTTCCCCTCTGCACATCCTTCCCCTTCTTCACAAGCAGGTCACCCCCTCGGCTCGGATAGTAAAGATGTAATTGCACAAAATGTCTGAATGGCTGCTCAAAGAGGAGGGGAACAGTTTGTGTTCCGGGGAGGATGAGAAGTTGGAGGGCAGGGTGCTTTCCCAGGGTGCCGGTGCCATACGCATGTTGATGCCTCCCTTCTCTTTGGACAGCCCAGGGCAGGTCTATGTATTTTGCTGGGTGGCTGGATGTCCTGGTCACCCCAAGGAGCTCCCCAGATGCCTCCAAGCCTTGTTCTCCCACTACTCCAACTTCCAGTGCTGTCTGACTGGAGCTGGCAGTAGCCCTGCTTTTAAATGACCTTCTTGGTTTATGCCATTGTGCTTTGAGGTTTATAGGGATGTGGATTGATAAAACTTTTGGGTTTTACTGCTCTCTGATCGAAGGGCCAGCAAGAGCCAGGGCACTTGGAGTCTAGGGCTGTGAGAGCTGCCATTACATTCGTGTAGCAAAGCGCCGACCTGTGAAACACCCCATTTGGCTGTGGCATTCCCATCTGGTGCACAGTCCTTCTCTGTCCGTCTGTCCTGGAGACCAGGCTGAGCATTCTTTAGAGCTGTGTCTTACTGGCATGCAATACAGGCTTTTGGTTATTTAATCTCTGGTACACTCAGCGGCACAGGGGTTTGCCAAGCGCAGTAGAAGTTTTTGCATTATTTTATATTGACAAAGTTTGTCTGCTGTAATAATTTGGCTACGTTTCCTATACATCTTCTGCTGCTACACTGCCTTTCTTTGTGAGTCTCTCCCTCTTTGCCTGTCATACTGGAGTTGCTTTTCTAACGCATTGGCTCCCTAGCCCTGTTATTACTTTTGGCACTCGGTTTGCATCCCGATTAAGCACATTGGCTCCTGTTTTCTCTATTTCCGCATTGGCCCGCTCTCAGGATTCCTCTTACCACTACATTCTAGCACTGCTCTATGTTTTTATTTAGTATTTATATTGCAGTAGCGCCTAAGAGTCCCAACTGAGCTCATGGCCTGATTATGAACATGACGTGCGTTAGCAGAGGCTCTCGATATGCCCTTTTTTTAGTGTATTTTCCCTGACCATGGCTCTCTTTATTCTCCGTCAGTGTGACACGCTGGTTTCTGGGGTTCGAATGGTGCAGAATGCTGCACGTTCAGCTCTTCTGAAATTAGCTTGAAAGCTAGATCACAGGCAGCCCCTCTTCGAGACCAGTGCTCCCCTCACCTAGCACCCTCTGGAAGAAGGACACCCCTTCCTCAGGGGTGCCTGACCTGTACCACAAGCTGTTCAATTTTAGCTAATGGCATCCCGGGTTGCTTACTGTCTGGACTCTCGTACGTGCCATGAGCATTTGCGGCAGCGTGCGTGTCCCGCACACCTCCCGAGGTCCTCGTCCCTGCCACATGCACACGCGCACCCAGGAGCAGATGCCGGGTGTAGGGCCAGGCGTGCCAAAGCAGGCACAGCCGGCTGCGCTCCTCCCAGCCTGCATATGCATGAGCACCTGCCTGATCCTTAGCGGCAGCCAGTTCTTTAAATAGCAGGTAAGCGTAGCTGAAGGCCTGGAGTTCAGCTGCCAGCAAATATACCCTGCTCCTTGGGAGTGTTTGGGGCCCGGGCCAGCTGTGAAGGTGCTGTAAGGTCAGGGCTTGTGTGCCTCTCTATATTTTGTAGCTTTATTGCCCTGACAGTGACCGTGAGGCAGTGTGGTATGCCAAGGGTTAAGGGCAGGGGCAGTTGGAAAAGCACGGTTTCTGGGAAGGAAGAGGTTTGCTATCAGTAAGGCTAGAAGTGCAAGTCTGTGCATTGCAAAACCCTTGTCATGTAACCGTTGTCTGAAAATAAGGCTGTTCCTGGCCATCCTTTCTCCTTTGGCTTTGGTTTGCGGTCGGTAGTTAGTTTAACAGGAATAAAAAGTATTTTGGTGCTGCATGCTGGTAAATGGTGAGAAATGAAGCAACAAAACATAGAAGGGATCTTCTGAGTCCTGGGCTCCAAGCTGCTGTGGTCAACCCAACCAGGTATAGGTTGGCTTAGCCAGGACTGATCTCGTGGACTTTCCTGGTGGCCCAAGCTCGGGTGACTGCTGTATTTTCCAGTGAGACTTATACTCTGTGTTCTTATTTTTGCCTCTCTTTTGCCTTTTTCCAGGGTGCCAGAGGACCTGATGGACCAGTAGGCGAGCCAGGGTCACGAGGTGTCAAGGTGAATGCCAGTGGGTGGCCAGGTTGGCCAAGGCTGCTCTTAGCTGTGTTGTAAAATGCCCTGGACAGGATCGAGGTCACATCCTCCTCCACGAACAGGGGATGTTCAATCGGTCCATGAGGATCAACCAGCAGGGATGAGTCTTTCATGCAGCCAGAGTGAAATCTGTCCAACGTGGGCATCAGAGCCCTTGTTGCTGAGGTCTGAGACCCCAAATACAGAGGCACTCCACAAACATAAAAGGGCCTCTGCTAAAATAATGGTCCCTGGCAGGAATGGGAGTAGCTTCAGCTGGCAGTGAGTGCACTTGACTCGCATCTGAGCGTAGCATAAAAATCAGAGCAATTCAACGTAACTGGTAAAATAGGACCTAAGGGAATACATATCTGTTCTGATGTACTTAATTAGATCAAGACAGGAAAAAACACAGGGCGGGAGGTGCCTGGTGCAAAGAGTCTGGCAGATGCCCTGCCTGAGCAGACCCTCATCCAAGGTGAGGGCTTTGAGAGGAGTGCAGGGGAGAGTTTCTCCCTTTGGCAGCAGCATGATGTGAGAGTAATGGGGCAGAGCTGGACCCTTGGCCTACCATTTAATGTCACACACTCTGTTCCCTGCACGGCACGTGTAGCCCTGTGAATGCAGCTGGGATGAGGAATCCCTCCTTTCATGCCCTGCCAGACAGGGCTGTGTTGAGTCTCCTGAGAATCGCAGCTTCCTCCAGAGTAGTGTTTGCTCAAAAAACCTTAGGTCATGCAGCCCATTGCCCACACTCCCTGCTGGGTGGAGTGTTCCTCAGGCGGGATGCTGGGCACTTGGCCTCTCAAAAGCTGCAGGGAACTGGAGGGAGATATTTGACACACAAAAATGCAAGAACAGATGGGCTGGGGCAGAAGAACGGTTGGACTTGATGATCTTAAAGGTCTTTTCCAACCTAAATGATTCTGTGATTCTAAGAGCATTGCCAATACAGTTTGCGCTCTTGCCAACACGCCTTTGTCTTTTTGATTTGCAGGGCAGACCAGGGGAGCCAGGCAAGCTGGGGCCAGATGGACTGCAGGTATGTCCTCTGTGAGAGCCAGTGCCTGCCAAACCTGGCACAGTGTCAACCCCCTGTGGGGGTACCCACACATACACAGCACCCAGGGAACGGCAGCTTCTCCTGGCCAAAGCGCCGCAGGCATCTCCACACATTCCCAGCTGCTAATTGCTGTAACTGTGTGTTCACAGGGGAAGATGGGTGAGACTGGGGAGACAGGAGCACGTGGCTTCCCAGTAAGTGTCCATCCTTTGTGCTCCCTTTCATAACCTCGGTTTCACGCAAGACCGTAAGTTTTGGGTCCTGGTCCAGGAGGAAGAACTTGGACAGATTCTCACCAGGGGCCCTCTTACAGGGCCACCTCTCCACCTCACACACTGGAGTGTTTGAGATGCACATTACTGCCGAGAGGCATGAAAGATTGCTCTGGGTTTGGAGCTGAGCTTGGTGTGTTTAATTTTTCTAGGGTATCCAAGGACCTTCTGGACCTCCAGGAGCAAAAGGGGCTCCAGGCGACCCAGTAAGTGTCTTATCACTCTCTCTTCATCTGTCTTTTCTTGCACATGCACAGACACTTCATTTCTTTCTCTGTCTCTTCCTCACCACTCATTTCCATTCGCAGCTTCTTTGTCCTTGCCGACTCCAGGGTGGTCAGAGATGTGAATATGAAGCATGAGGAAAGACAAAATCAGACCCTTGGAAAGCAAAAGGGGCCATGGATCAACCAGGGAGAGCATAGGATGCAGCCTGGGATGGATTTTGGAAGGGAAGGGAGAAAAGAAGGGCAAGGTTGGGTCTGGGACAGGGTCAGATGTAACAGGAGGAGTTGGGCTGGGCTGGTAGGTAAAGTGGAAGAAGGACCAGGAGGGTGGCTGATGGTGTCAGAACTGAGCCCACAGCTTCAGCAGAGGCATTGGGAGATGCCGGGTGAAGACACAGACCTCAAGGAGGGCCAGCAGGGCCACCAAAGCAGGAAGAGGGGTCATCCCCTACTCTGTGTCTCTGGGGACTGACCTGGGCTGTGAAGGGGGAGGGCGAACCAGGCATTTTCAGGTTGCCAACTGCAGTTGTTTTGGGTGGGAGCCAGAAGGACGATGGGCCTTCTGAGCTGTTTGCCTGTTAAGGTGCCCCAGCACACCCATCACTGGCTTCTCCATCTCACTGGCGGTTTCTTGCAGGCTGCATAGCTCCACTGTGATCTGGGAGGGAACTGTTGCTTTATCTTACAGGCCATGAAAGTGATGGCCCTTCAGAAATGAAAATAGTTGCATGAAAAAAGCTTTGTGTCTCTGTTTTCAGGGTCCACAAGGACCACAGGGGCTACCTGGGCCTTTGGGAGAAATTGGACATAAGGTAGGTGTCGTCTTTGCTCCTATTTGTTTTCCCTTTGTATCAAGAGTGGCAGGACCGAGAGAGGAGTAAATGTGCAGGGGTGCATCCTGCCACACCCAGGGGCATGAGCAAGAAGGATTTCCCTCAAGTCCAGAAACCAACTTCCAAAGCAAACAGTGAAAATCAGAAATCTGAGCATCATTTTCATCACAGCCCACAGGCACCCAGTTGATAGACGGACAGACCCATCTTCACAAGAGAAACATTTCAAAGCTGACCACACTAACAAGCATGGCCCAGGCATGGCTCTACCACCACACCAGGGACCACCTTTCTGCACCAGGGCACAAGTCAGGGACCAAATACAGTAACAGTTCAAACTGAAAACTGGTCTTTATTTCCTCCTCACTGGTGCCATTGCTGACAAGACACAGTTTGTCAGCCAGCCTGGATTGCTATGGTAGTCCCATCACAAGCTGCTGCAGCCAGTGGAAGAAACTCGGAGAAACGCCTTTGCTGCTGACTGTGCTCTTGGGTTGCCGTTGCCATGAAGCAGTGGCACAAACACACCATAACCAAGGCAGCAGCAGCTGCCAAACAGTGCCCTGGTGGAGTGCAGGAGATGCCTCCGTGGTTTCCCCCAACTCGACTGTAGTCTTGGCTTGCTTTCACCACCCTTTAGTATTATAGTCTCAGCTGTTTATACCAGATGTGCCGGTTCCCCTTGGGTAGCTCCTTTCCATAGGTCCCAAGCTGTCATACAGATAGGATGTTTCACTCGGTTGTGACAGCAGCAGCGAAGGTGCCTTTTAATGCAGTCTACTGCAAAGTGTATGAGTCATGAAAGTTTCCATTCTCATGGCTGCTAGACTGGATGGAGCGAGCTCTCAGCGTGGTAAACCACACTGGGGGAGCTGGAAAGCTGCTACCGAGCCACTCTGGATGTTGCCAACCAAGAAAGTACAGAGCTTTATTCAAATTTGTGACTCTTCCAGGAGCCTTTCTCTGCACTGGCACCTCTGCAGAAACCAAAGCAGGATTTTTGCTTTCATTGGAGCTTGAATTTTCTCATTGCGTGACTTGACCATTTGTTCGTAAACCCAATGTGCGTCCTTTGCTCCCTCCTCCACTTGAATCCATTTCAGCAAGCCAGGAACGGGCGTATTCCCTGGGCAGCTGAGTGTTCCCTTGACTACCTGGTCTTTTTTCCTTTATTCCTAACTGCAAAGAGAAGGGAGATTGTTGTCTGGAAAGCAAAAATCATAAGTAAATAAACCACTCAAATCCTTTAAAGACGAGCTTTGCTGTCGCATCTTGGGGCTTGATCCACAGGTTTTCATTTCCCGTGCTTCCCAGAGGTAGTAGCAAATGTACAAAATTAAAGCTCCCGACTGATCTCTGTACCAAAGGTATCTAATGAACGTGACCGCTCCATCACAAGGCTGCACGTGGCAGCTGGACGCTGAGTAACAGTTCGCAGTGTCATTCTCTCGCCTTCCCCCTTTCTATCTTACTTTCCATAGTTTTCCAGGTCAGGCACTCATTTTTGGCTCACTGTGGGATGCCAGGGTCTATGCTCAGATTATCTCATCTGCGAGCCACTTTCTTTCAGCTAGGACAGCCTGGCAGCAGCCCTGGGCTGTGAGTTTCTGGTCCAAGCCCAGTCATTGGCATTGGGGTGTTTGCTGGCCCATTACAGCCAGAGAAGGTGGCTGATGGATGTCAAGGCAGATCTGGCCAACGTTTGTGCTGGAGGGTTTGGCGTAACCTTGCTGTTCTTGGCTCCCGTTAGCCGTCCTGGAGCTGGCAGCACCGCTGTGCCCCTGCCTGCCCGGGAGCGTGGGGCCGATGGCTCGGCTCGAGGCTGCGTCACCTGGGGCAGCGGCTCCTGCAAAGGCAGAGCAGTTCCCTGCGCGTGCAAACCCCGAGGCTGCGTGAACCCTGACCGAAACGAGACTGGTGGCGCGGAGAAGGTGCTCGCGCCGGAGCCAGTGGAGAAGTAGGGTTGCAGGGAGCAGGGAGCGAGAGCACAGCTGAGCATTTTTGTTATCCACTGTATCAGCCAACCTGCTGGACCCCTCTGAAAGGCTTTCAAACCTAATTCTGGACCTTTTCCCTTCTTTCCCAGCTAGTCCCAGTGCTGCTCCCCGGTGTGGTTACTGACCTTAGAAAGCAGAGGGGCTGGATGGAGTTAGAGAGGTCCTTGGCAGAGGAGGCTGGGGGGCTGCCGCAGGGCTGGGGAGAGGGGAGGCGTGAGAGACAAGCAGAGCCCTCCCAGGAACCGAGCATGAGGGGGTCCTGGGCCTCTTTGATGCTGCATACCCTGAGCCAGCTCCGGGGAGGTAATTGCATTGCAACCAGGGCTCCGCTGTCCCAGGAGGGCTCTGCTAAAGGAATTATGTCTTTGATCTTGCTTTCTACTTGGTTACAATGGGTTTTTTCATTATTGTGGGTTTGTTGTTGTTTTTTTTTCCAGGGACCGCCTGGCTCAATGGGACAACCTGGCCTTGCAGGTGAACCTGGCATGAAGGTAAGAAAACCCCTTAGTGCAATTTCTCTGTCAGACCAGGGAGATAATAACAACTTCTGTTGTTGCAGGACTGGGTAACATTGCAGGGTCACCCCCCCGGCTGCCAAAGTGGACAGCATATTCAACAAAAGATAAAGTTTAAAAAAAAAAAGAAAAATCGGGTTAACTTTAAGCCCTTGGTTACAAATTGCTAAGCCCCATCCCGAGGGGGAGGCTGTCAGCGCTGGGGAGCAGCACCGTCCCAGGGGTCTTCTGCCTCAAGAGCCATTGAAGGGCCTTGGAAATGAAGCTCAACTCTATTGCAGATCCAAAGTCTGAGTGGAGAAGGGAGTCCTCAAGACCCAGATATCCAGGCAGCTTCTAATTTGAAACAAGAAGAGTCTTAGGAAGGTCCCAAACTTAAAAATACCCTCAAGACAAGGTCCTGCCACAGTTTCCAAGCCTCAGCTTGGTGGGGACTGAACTCCTCTTATGGTTATGGGGGAAGGGTGCTCTGCTCCAGAGCCATGAATGCACCTTCTTGTCCACATGGAAAGGCCTATAAAAACCATCTCTTTGTTTGAATAAGATCCCTGTGCTGAACAGCTTCAGAGGGGTTTTTATTTTATCCTAACCCCCTTTCCGCTTGGTTTGAAGGTTCGCTCCTGTGCGGAGAGCTTTTGAACAGCCACTATGTGGGGATTAAATGCAATTTCCTCTTTGCTGTTCTTCACTCCCCACCCCCAGCCCCATCCTTTGCCATGTTTTCCTTGGCAAATCTTCTGACACTTGACTGGAGCTACTGTGTCTTTGGCATCCTGATACTGCACGAGTGTTTCAGCTCCTGTGCTCCTGGCTGCCCTCCTCAGGAACAGGACAGGACGATTTGCACAAGCACCCCTTTACCCACTGTCAGTCCAACATGTCCTCACTGGGGAGTCAGAGACTGAGAGTCCCGCACAGCTTCTCCAAAGCAGGGAGGTGCTGGGACAGGCTGGGCTCGCTCCGGGCAGTCATCGCTTGCAGACCAATTTGCTGCAGGACAAGGTGTATAGATAGGTCAAATCTTTTTCCCCTTTTGCCTCTGCATTTCCTCAGCTCTCTTCCTTGCAAAGCAGTTGGCTTGGATGGGCACACATGGGAGGCAGCTGCCCTATGGCTGCTGTACCCCCAGGGCTAAATGGCAGCCTCGCAGTCTGTCACCAAGATCCATTTGTTTGCCAACTCAAACACCTCCAGTTCACTCGGTTTGGTGCCATCAAAGATTCAAGTTCTTCTCTACCCTCCTCAGTCATGCTGGGGCTCAAAGAGCTGTTGGCTTTCTTCTCCCTTGTTCTGGCTGTGCGTTTGCTGCAGTGCTGCATTGCACCCAGCATTGCTGCTTTTCCTGCAGAAGGGCCATGCCGAGGGAATTACTTCTGGCTCTGCAGCTGCAGGCAGCACAAACCAGTCCTCAACCCCTGTCCTGTTGGGCATCGGTGCAACAGAGCCTGCGAGGTGTGTGCTGGCCCTCTGCGAGCAGAGGCACTGCTGATGCCAATCTGTCCTTTGGACCCCCTTGCAAACCAAAGCGAAGGTGTTTGTGTAGGAGAAGGAAACAAAAGTCAAAATGAGGGGTGCAAGGGAATGTTCTTCATACTCACTCATTCACTCACTGTCAGTAAACAGCTTGTCTCCATGTCTGCTGTTGTTCTTTGTAGGGTGACCCTGGCCAGTTGGGAATCCCTGGAGAGCAAGGTCTCGTTGGCCAAAGAGTAAGTACGGTCACCTTCTGGTAGGACTTCTCTGCCATACCAGTTCCCCAGAGGATCTGTTCCCTGTTCACCCACAGCCTGAGGGGACAGACCCTGCTCCAGGCATCCTGTAACCCTTAAAGCCCTTGTTTCTTCTGCGGGTGGTGGAAACACCTTCCTCACAGAGCCTGTCAGCTTGAGCTCACCAGCTTCCCTGAGCCTCTCCGATGCTGCGGAGCTGCTTTACCAAGTGCTGCGACAGCCTTGCCTGTGAAAGGGGCAGTGTGGGAACAGACCCGTCCTGTTCCCCGCACGGGGCAGGGAGATGCTGGAGCAGAAGGCGTACATGAAGCAGGGAAACACTGGCTACACTATGCATATGTGGGAGGGAGCCAGGGACGGGATGAATGCATGGACTGAAGCCGACAGTGGCTCTTGTCCCTTCTCAGGACTAAGGTCGGTTGTTGGAGCGGGATGGGAAAGCCCCAGGTTAAATTAATACAGACTGAGACCCCTTTTCAACATGGGGGAAGAGGTCTTCCCACCGGCCAGCAGCGGGGTCTGTGGAGGAGAAGCTGTGGCTCAGAATAAAGCAAGAGGCTGAACTCCTGCTCTTGCTCCAGGAAAGGCTCATTCAGCACTGGGGTATGAGACAGGACACGTGTCAAAGTGGAGGGGTGGGCTCCTGCCGCTGCAGCCCGACTTGCTGCCATGAGTCAGCTGCCAAAAGCATGGGAAAAAAGCATATTTGGGCACAGCCTTATGTTGCTTGCTTCTGTCTTGCAGGGAGAATCAGGGCTGGAAGGGGACAGCGGGCCACCCGGGCCGGATGGTGTCAAGGTAAACCTCACTCTCATGGGATGGTTCTTGCACACATCTCCATGCACGCGGGCCCCCGTGGTTCCCGGGGGCAGGTTGGAGCCAAGGGGGTTATTGGGCCCTCTCTCCAATAAGCCTCTGCCCTGCTCCTTCCAAGGATTTTTTTTCTGCAAGCACACATAACGGGCTCCTCCTGTTTCGCTCCTCTACCCACATTTTTGGCATCTGATCAGATCTACAAAAAGGTCAACTTCTTCAAAATCCAGTTTCCAACAAATTGTCTGTTTTATTTGAGTCTTTTCAGATTAATTTTCCAACTAATCAGGAATTTCTGGGCCTGGCAGGGGAAATCAAGAATTGACCATCACTCTCCACTGCACCACTGACCAGAACATTGTTAGCAAGTAAAGAAACCAGACCCCCTTCCTCTTGGCAGAGTCCCAGGTGCTCGCTCAGAGTTTGCACTGCACTCTTTATCGAGCTGCTGTGAGTTTGCTACCTTGCCTTTGGAACAGGGCTCTGATTTCTGTCCCTGCACAGCCGGCCTTTCCAAACAGGCCAACAATTTTGTTCCATGGAAAGAAAAAGCAGCCGGTCCCACAATAATGCAGTTTATTGCTGCGTTCTAGTTAAACTATTTGCCATGTTTCTCTGCTTCAGCTTATCTCTGAGTATTGGACCAAAAGACTCCTCCTTAAAGACAGTCAAGACTCCTATATTCTCTTGCTACCGCTATCTGTCCCCAGGAGTTCTTGAACCAAAGCAGATCTTTTCAACCTGAATGTGTCTCTGGACGGTAGAAGAGCCACTGCTGACTGCAGGAGCATCTGTTTAACCAGAAGAGATGCTGCTATGCTCTCGCTGTCAGAGGTGCAAGTGGGAAACGGCTGTCAAGGCTGGATGGTTGCACGTGTGGGTGCTGCTGTCAGTACAGAATGGGCCTTTTGATTGTCTCCATAAAATTTTGTGCCATCAAATGTAAGAAACGGTGACTTGACATGATACCTTCTGCTCGGACAGCAAATCCTTCACAGGGCCAAGGCGACACTGTTTTGCAGTGTTTATCCGAGCCCTGGGCCAATTCCCATTTGGCAGCAAGGGCCAAGCGGCCACTCCAGACAAAGCCGTCATATTAAAAATCTTCCGGCATCCCAAGCTGAAGGCTTCTGGGTGAGGCAAGGGAGACTTTCAGATCTTGCCTGCCTGTCTCATTCACGTGGGAGGTTCAGGCTTTATTGCAGGAGAAGCGAAGGGGTTCGGATTACCCTGTGTAATGGGGGAGTTCCTTCTCCTCCAGCCAAGAGACTTTATAAAAAAAAGAAACCTGGTTTTGCTCATTTTTTAAATGTCAAGTGTATTATGACTCATCCTCATTCATCCTTTTGCTCGCAGGCTCTCTTCCTCTCAGACTCCTGAAATATTAATTATGTGGTGGGTTTTTTCCTTGCAAGAGCCCTGTACAGTGACCCATGTGTTCTGTAGGTATGAAAAGCTCCCACCCTCTTCTCTTCCACAGGGAGACAAAGGAGAGCAGGGCCTGGAAGGAGAGAAAGGAGAAAAAGGCAACGAAGGACTGAAGGGGAAAGAAGGGCCTCCTGGATATCCCGGCATCACAGGTGTCCGAGTGAGTCTGCAAAACCCAAACCCCGTGGGTTTCCTGTAGGAACTAGTGCTGGTGCTCTCCTCCCCGAGCTGCACGGGGAGCCGCATGGGTATCTTTAGGTCGCCAGCATATGGGTATTGGCCCAACGCAGCTTTTGCACTCTCCATAGGGCCACCTGCACTCTGCTTTCCAAATTAGCAGTGGCATCTCACCCCAAAAGGATCAGCAGAGTGCTGCGTGCTCCTGTCTAAATGCTTACGTGCAGGATGACTTTCACCTTCCCGCTGGCTCCAGCGTGAGCCCAGGGTGCAGCACGTGCTCCCCAGCTCTGGCATCGGGGCACAGCCGGCACACGGCCAGCGCTGGGCTGCAGGAGGCAAACCAGCTCACCCGAAGTGCCGAGATCCTCTGCAACAGGAGGACAAAACACAGTTTGCAGTCTCGTGTCTGGGAGAATGGATTGCATTTAAGCCCTAGCAAGAAAAAAATAGGCTTTTTCCCCCCCTTTTTTCCCCCCCTTTCTTCCCCCCCTTTTTTCCCC
>NW_009258272.1:971587-974211 GCF_000687185.1 Egretta garzetta | reverse complement strand
CCCCCCCTTTTTCCCTCCTTCCCCCTCCCTTTTCCCCCCCTTTTTTTCCCTTTTTTTTTGACAAGGACAGTAATTACTGCAGACATTAACACCACTGTAACAGGGCATGCCATGTTGCAGCAAAACACCTGGGGGCAGATTGGGAAGGAGATGCAGGCAGTGAACCAGGACCCTGCTCAGGGCAGGAGGTCATCCAGGATGTGACTTGTTGCAAATGTGGTCGTAAAGGATGTTATTTTTGCAAAAAAACTACATCCAGGAGGCGGTTGGGTCTTTCAGTCAGGATGCGCACTTGAGATGTGGATCACTTCTCTGGTCTGCCGTAGGCTTTGGGCCACCGTGCCTCTCTGCTGCATCTGTAAGACAGACCACCTCGTCGGGTATTAGAGAGGGATGGACAGAGGGCTGCAAGGAGCTGAGTTTCCCCTGGTTGTCACAGCTGGCCTTGGCTTGGAGGTTGGAAATGGCCAGCTTTTGCCTTCTCCCACTTCTGTTTGATGATCACTTGCTTCTGGTTTTCCTTTCTAAGGTTTCCCCCTTAAATACAGAAAATAAATAGAAATAATTAGCAGGAAATTATTCCTGAATCCTCAGTGAATATCCTGGGCATTTTCTTGGAGGTCTGATGTCAGTGCCATAGAAAGAAAAAATGTGATCCTGGCTCCGAGATGAGAGCTGCAGGGCGAGAGGAGCCAGGCAGGGTCTGGCCTGGGGCTCGTTTGGTGGTGCCAGATGGAGGAGAGCTCTGCCCAGTGCCCCAGTGGGCTCCTCTGCAAGCCAAGTCAGGCCCTTCTGCTTGAAATGTGGAGTTTATCAGCTTGACGACATGATTTATTCATTGTAATTATTGTTGTGGATCAAAGTTGTAGGAAGCATGGACTTGCAAGGCTTTTTCTGTGAAGCGATAGCCTGGTCGAGTCGGATGCAGCCAGCCTGGCGGGAGCGGCTGTGCTCACCCATGGCACAAGCCTTGCTGCTCCTGCAGCTGGGGAACACGCCGGGGGGCATGCGATCAGCCCCGGCGTGTCAGAAGGAACAAGTAGACCAAGTTTGGTGGCAGCTCTGAAATCCCTGCCCGGGATGTGTGGCAGGCAGCAGGGCAGGCAGGTACCTCTGAGTGCTGGGTGGGTGCTCAATGCCGAAGCGTGTTGTTTTTCCCTTTGGTGACGTTGTGGCTGGCTAAGAGGAGGGCAGGGAGAAGGGTGTGAGGGGATGGAAGCAGAAAAGGGGCTGGATTTGTGTTATTTTTGGGCTGAGGTTGGGGTTTGAGCACTGACTCGACTAGAAAGTGGAAACATTGGCTTAATACTGCGGTGCAGCACTATAAATGTGCAGAATAAGGCTGTAGTCCTGCCCTAAATAAGGCCATCCTTGGCCACAGCCCCCTGTACCCACAGGGAGCTCTTTGCAGGATTGGGACCGTAGCAGGGGCGAGGGGTGGTCCCCAGTATCCTAGCTCCCTCCCAGCTACAGGCTGGCATGGCTGGACAGGCGCCCTGAGCGCCCGGCCCTCCATGTGCTGTACTTCTGGCTGATTCACATGTTTATATTGTGCATGTTTTAAGAACCAATAAAAAAACCCTAAAATCATGCAAAAGCCGTATTAAGTTATAGAGTATAAAATATAGACTCCCTCAGACTCCATCCCTGCTGTTTGCCAGCATGTCCCTGGGAACATGATGCCGTTTTCTGTTTTATTTAAAAAAAAAAAAAAAAGAGTCAATAGAGCCAAGATTCCTGCTCATAATCACTCCCTTTTGTTTTTTTTTACTGCGGAGTGCTATATTTCCATCTACTATTTTAATATGCTTCTTTGTATATCCTTGTGTCTAAACTCAAGCAGACTTTGAGACCTGCGTAGGCTCCAGATAGCGCTGCCGCCTCTGCCAAACACCTGGCCATTGCCTAACGTATAGACTGGTGTTCCTGTGCTTGCTGAGCTAATTTAGAGATGGAAGTTCTCTGACAGAAGTACAAATAGTTTTTCTCTCCCCATTTTTTCTTTGCGACTTTTATCCTACCTTCCCATGGAGAAAATGTACAAATATGAACGGGATCTTCCTTAGATTTCTGCCAAGATAAAGTTTACAGCTCGGAGATGCAAACCGCTCAAGGTAACTGCAACCCCCTCCTTTCCAGCTGGGGATTGGAAGCTGGAATATAAAGTCAACTCACCCTCTGCAAGACCTGCCACAAAAGCCACCACAGGCACAGCCCACTGCAAATGTGTGCAGTGCACAGAGGGGTTTTAAGGCTGCTGAGCAGAGATAAAAACCTCGTCAGGGAAAAATCGGGAAGGTATTCACCCAAGGGCAAATGCCAAGGTTGCACAGTGACAAACTCCTGTCCGGGAATTGTAGGGTGGCATGGAAATGGCCTGGGGAAGGTGTGGAGGCACTTGGGTTGCAGGGAGGAGGCGTGCTGGATTTGGGCGTGCTGCAGATAGTGTGTGTTTACACATTACGCATGTTGCATATGGTTTTAATACATTTGATGTGATAGTGTTACGCTGTCCAATACTCAGTTTAGATGGTTTTAAAGAGAACTTCATCTTTAGCTATTGCATCTTCATTTGGTCTCTCCTGGCATGACACCTGGGAGTTCTTACATCTGTGCTTCACTGC
>NW_009258272.1:958467-971344 GCF_000687185.1 Egretta garzetta | reverse complement strand
TCCTGCCTGGATCCACTGACTTTTCCTTGGGCTAGAGATGTTTGCTTCTGCTCCAATATTGTTGAGATACCCTGCTCATTTATGAAGGGGAGAGGGGAGATGTTAATGCTTCTGTGCCATTAGTGGGAGACACACACACAAGGATCTGTTCAGTTACCTGTGCCAACAAACTGACCTCCATCTGGGAGCGTGTAGCTCATCTTCTGCTTCTGGAAAAGATCTATATTAGCTTGAGGAAGCTGATGCCCATCTGTGGTCGTGGACATAGAGATAAGCTTCTACACTTTGGCTTGGCCCTGTGTTGCCCTCTGCCCCGGCACTAGAGGGGACCCACAGAGACATTGCCCTCACAAACAGCAACAGCCTCCGGAAAAAACCCTTTTCATCACAAGTCCCTGCAGCTACACCACTTCTTGAAGATTTTTTCCTTAACACCAAGGACATGTTTAGTCTTAATCTTTACTTTGCTTATGTCTAAAGGAATGTGACATTTCACTATCAAGTGTCCTCTCGACAGATGTAGGAAATGAGGCACCTGATTGCTCTGAAAAGATCTGCCTTTATGGCTGGTACATTTTCAGCCCAGTTTGCACATGCTGGCCTGGGGCAAAGGCCTGGTGCTGGCAGCACCCTGGGGAGCTGCAGAGAAGGTAGAAGCTGGGGAACTTGGTGGGGCACATACAAGCTTGCACCCCACGTGGCGACAGACCAGCGCAAGGGATGGAAAGAGGTTAGCAGTCCTTCGGTCTGTGCAGCCGTAGTGGTCCCTGGGAGATGGCAGATGAAGGGATGTGCTAAAGCTGGAGGAGGCACAAAGGGTCTGTGCTGCCCTTCTGGGTCACGCAGAAGAGAGACGTTCATCCGGCGATCGATCCCTACAGCAGGGACAAGTCTGACTTTACTGAGCAAGGTTCTATTTTCCAGAAAGCCATCCCAATGCTGATACAACGTGATCAACTGAGCGCAACCAAACTTCCCCTGGTGCTTAAGAAACTTTTTCAAAGATCGTCAGCTTTAACTTGGCTCAGCCATTTCCAGTATTAACATATCTGAAAACCGGTTTCCACTGTGGTTTTAAATCTCAAACAAAAGCAGCAGGGAGGCCCCAGCCGAGTCTCCAGGGGTAGTTTGTACATGTTACAAAGCCAGTGGATTTCAGCAAACAAACCTGGCAACTGAGATGGTCCATGAGTCTCACAGCTGTGGCTGGCAGGGCTCGAGGCAGCTGGAGCTGAGACATGTGAGTATCCTCTATCTTTTGGTCACTTTGTCCAAGTTCACACTGCTCCGTTCAATTCCAGTTCCTGCTCAGCAGAAGGATGGGCCAGCTGTCCCCCGGTCATAAGAAAGAAATCAGAGCACCTGAAACACTAACACACAGCTGAGCACAAAATCCATTTGAGATTTCAAAAATCGCATCACAGATGTGCACCTTTCCTGAGCTGCTGTTTCGCATATGATCTCCTCCCAGTGGTTTCCATCTTCTTCTAATACAAAATTGTTGCCTTCTCTGGATCTTAACTCTCTTCTGGACTTGGCCATTTGACCTCTGGTTGGCTCTTTTGAGCAGCAATGAGCTGAAAACCTCTTCCCCTTGCAGAGCAGCAGGGACTGTTTGGGCATCTCCGTTCAGAGAGACTGGCTGGAGGCACAAATCCTGGGATCGGCAGTGCAGGCAGCAGGAGCAGGAGTTGTCTGCTGGAGAGCCAGACTTTCTGTAGGGGCAAGGCAGGACAAGGATATGTCCCTGCAGTTTGTGGGGAGACCGGAAGATACAATGGCCAGTCGAACCCTGGCAAGGCATCCATCGGCAACGCAAGTGTCACGGTGTAGTTTGCCAAAATAAAAAGCTAATTTATTTGCTGACCTGTCATTGTGTGAGGGGATAGTGCCACGGAGTCTGAAATATCCAAACATTGTTGGAGAGTAACATACGTTTGCAAGGGATCCAGCTGCCCGTCAATCCTGCTCTTTGCCACAGAGGATGATAAGAGGCAAAGGTTGAAGTCACTGGTATGCAACCATCAACCTGGACACAGGCAAGTGGCCCCTGAGAGTAAAACCCCCAAAATCACTCCTCTCTTCTGCTTCTCCTCTCTACCTACAGAAAATACGGCATTTCAACCCTTCCCTTGGAGGACAACTGATCCGCTGGTGGCTGTGCGAAAGGCCCAAGCCAGTTGGCAGGAGGGAGGTGGTGGGTTTCCAGCTGTTCTCCGTAGCTGTACACTGTGGTTTTCGTAATGTGCTGGTTGTCATACAAGGCAGACATCTGATAGCAAAGTTTTTACAGTTCCAGGAAAGCAATTGGAGAGCCTGTGGGTAATGAAATACAACATGCTCTGAAACAAGAAAATCCCTCGTTGTTCAGCAAAACTGGGAGCAGAGTTCTTTTATTTTTCCACTTCCTTTTTAACCTGAAATCCTATCTACAGTGTCATTCAAGCCACGTCAGGACTCGGGAAGCTTTGAGCCAGACGCTGCAATGGTATAAATCGCCATAAACAATTACATCAGAGAAGATCTGGCTGCATGTGCCGGCCCTGCTGAGTGGTGCAGATGTGCGCTAGCAGACCAAAAGAGCTCTAAGGGCTGGTAAATCCTTTTGCTCTGATGCGACAAGGTCCAAAGTCCTTTTGTTTGGTCTCCAAGAAGGTAGACTGATGGAGCTGGGCTGGGGTCGAGATCTGAGAAGGTTGTTTTGAAGGAACTCACAGTGCTTTGAAAAGGACAAAGCCACTATCCTGCCCAGCACCAGGCACTGGGGGAACTCAAGGCTCTTGGCTCCAGCGCTGTGGTCTCAGCCACGTCGCTCCCAAGAGCGGCAGCAACTCCAGACGCAGCGTTGGATGGTGTCCTGAGGACAGCGTCCTTCCCATCATGTTCTTGTTTCTCCATCTTCTACAGGCTACAATCATGCAGTGGAAGGAGGACTTGCTGGCCGGCATGGACCTTCTGCTCTGAGCTAGTAGGGTTGCTTCAGCAAAGGCGCACTGTGGTCATAGCTGAGATGGGGCTCGTGTCTGGGCTCTGTAATGCCAGGGCAGAGCAGAAGCTCACTCTCATCCGACACACTGCTCTATTATAAAGTTGTCCAAACATCACTTACAGCAGAATTTGTCCCAGAGTGGATTTTTGCTCTTTGTTCTTTTCTGTTTCCTGCCACTGAAAACATGAATCAAAGATTTTCTGCAACAAAGCGCCTTGCTCTGCTGTCGCTGAATCCAGCCATTCACTCCAAACACATGAGCTCGGGGACAGCTGGCAGCGCCACATCGCTCACATGGCATTCAGCTCCCTGAAAACACAGAGGCTGCCGAAGGACAATCCTGGAGTCATTTCTGGTTTTAATCTCTGCTGTCCATGCAGGAATCTGTGCTTTTTTTGATAATGTGCTGAGCTGTTGTTTCCTGGAAAAGCTGGGGGTATTTGCTCTGGTCTACTAAGCTGTTTGTGGAGCTCTTACTTGAAAGAAGTTTCTTAAATTTCCTCAAGTGGAGGGCGTGGGGTTACCCTCCGACTGAGCGATGGAAGGAATGGTGAATTGGAATGGAGGAATGGAAGGAATGGGCTCTGTGCAGGGGAGGGCTATGACAGCCCCAGCAGTGTGCCGGTGGTAACAGCGGGCTCCTCACACTCTTAATCTAGGAGATGAGTATCATTGCTCCTAATCTTGCCCTTGAATAATGCGATCAGAGGCAGAGGGGGACAAGAGCTCCCCCAGCCCTGCTCCTGTGCCCTGTGCAGTGGCTTGGTGCAGGCTGTATTGGCACAGGGGCCAGGCACATCTCCATAGATGTTTCCTGAGAGAGCTGTGCTTGTCAGAGGGCATGGCCCTTTGCTGCAGAGCTGAGTATCTCCTGGGCTTGTGCATGATCCACATTGCAAGCCACAGCTACCCGTTATGCACGGGAGGAGGGGACAGAACAGGACATACTTTTCCTGCCCTACAGCCTGTCCCAGTAGCTGCTACATCAGCCAGGCCAGTTCCTGTACTGGAGTCCAGTTTCTGTAGCTGAAGGTCCTTGCCCTTGGCCGTGGTGTGTCATTGTGTAACAGCCTTGGAGTATCATTACTCGTGCGGACCAATATCCAGCAGAGATATGAGCGCCTATTTGCCTTGCATCAAAAATCAAAGGCGAATGAAGTTGCTCAGGAATGTAGCCGAACGTGCTTAAACTCTTTGCTTTGAATAGGGCGAGAGCAAGGGTCAGGGCGAGTGCCTCCCTGAATAGCTGCAGCCCACGGGTCTCCTTCCCCTCCTAGAAGCAATGTTGCCACCCCTGGGCAGCTCTGCCCTTAGCCGCAATCATTTTCTCCTTCTTTTGCTTTGATAATCAGCGCATCGCCGATGGCCCCAGGTTCAGCCTCTTCTGTGGAAGTCTAAACATCCCATTTGATGGAGAGGGCATCCTGGATTTTGTTGTTAGGGAAATTTTATGGGGGGCGGGGGGAGGGGATCCCGCCTTGTCTGCTATTCTGGTGTCTGTGACTCAGCCCACCAGCTCCATTGAGACCTTTGGAGTGGACCAGGGTTGCCCATGAGCCCTGGGAACCCTGCAGGGAACCACAGAGCTTTCCCAATCCCCAGGGAACCGCTGCTTGCAGCGACCGAGGTGGCTCTCCTGCAGGCGAGGGGCCGTTTGCCCTTGCAGTGAGTCGATCGGCTCTGCCTGATCTCGCTGCGGCTTGGGAAGGCAGGCGGATCCCAGCTGGTCTTCGTTTAGAGTTAATAGGAGTCAAAAAGAGCCAGAATTTGAAATAAATCCCATCGACTTGGCACGGTTTCTTTCCTGACTCAGACGAAGGAGACGCGCTTTTTGTGCAGTTACTCCAAGATTCCCCTCCTTATTGCAGGAGAGGATTTCGTTCCCCTCCTCTTCCACAACCCCAGGGCATCTGTGTCCTTCAAAAGGAAGATATTAACCCTTAATGTTTGGGGAGGAAAAGAAGAGCATAAGTAGTGCTTATTAGTGCAAATCAGAGCTATACTGCCCGAGCGCTCCATCTATTCCTTTCTTCCCTTAGCTTCCAACACTGGCTAATTCTTGGGATCATTTTGGCGTCATCGTGTATCAAAGCTTCATAGCTCAGTGGGGATGAGGGCTTGCACTTTTCCTGCACTTCCCACCCACCCATCAAGCCTTTTGGTGGCACTTTTGTGTCCTGTGCTTCCTTAGAGATGAGGAAATAGAGGCCAAGGGCTGGGGGAGGGGGGAAGGATTTTCCCAGCAACAGCAAATGAATGGCAGTTCAGGGCTATCAGACCAAACCAGACCAGCTCAGAGCACACAGCACTGCTCTGTACACGATTCTCTTTGCTGCCTTACACAGTGACTGCTTAGAAAAACCAAGTTAAATAGACCTCCTCATCCACAAAACCAAAAGTGGAATATTTCAGAGCAACATCTGCATGCAGATAAGAACTTGCACTAAAGCAGAGTTTGGAATGCAAGATTTTGGTTTGGATTCCACATTTTAAGTGGAGGAACTCAGCTGAAAGGGAAGTCATAGTGACTCTAGCTGTAGTCTTTCCATCCTAGATCTTTTTATAGGATTTCCTCATCCCGCTTTTTCTTTGAATTCAGCCAACCAGTTGTACCTGCACTCACCACTCGGGTTTCCACAAGCAGGCCAAGAGCCCATTACTTCCCAGTGATCCCAGTGAAGCCCTCTGAACCTCACAGTACAATTGGGTCTTTCTCCTCAAGAACAGTTGGGTGTTTCTTCTTTCCCCATACTCATTCAGGAGCTGCTGCCCTCTCTCCTCCCCTTCCAAACTACTGCTAGGCAGAGTGATTATGAAATGTGTTTCTTATAAATCCGAAACATTTATGTCTTCAAATGCCTGGCCCCAATAATCCCACTAATTTCCTGAGTGCTTGTGAACTGTCCTCCATGGGGGGAGGCTTCTCTCGATCAAAGTTTATTAAGTAGAGGTTCTCATATGGAGACATTGCTGAGCAGTAGGAAATTATATGGGGCTTTTTCATTTCCCTTTAAATGAGCTTGCTGGCTGGGCCCTGAACAATATGGGCATGGTCATCCCATGCTTCACGCTTCCTACCTTCATTGCTGCTTTAGCTTTTCTGCCCTTCCTACGCCCAGTGCCTCAAATGATCACCGAGTTTTTTTCCCATCACCATTGACACTTTCTTTTCTTTACTCAGTAGCTGCATTCTGGTTCTTCTATTTCTCCCTGCCTCATTTTTGGTAGGGAGGAGTGACCTCAGACCTTCACTCAATGGCACACGAAAAAATTTGAAAATTTGCTTTTGCTCCACAACAGTTCTGAATAATCCTGAAGCTGCCTGAGACAGGCTTTGGGAAGCTCTCTCGTCAGTACTATGCCCTCGTAGAGCTTCCCTCCCATGGCGTAAGTCTGCAAGCAAAGCAGAAACATATCTGTCCTCTGAAGTGCCAAGAGCCACAGTTCCCCTTGAGTCAAACCAGGACGGTGAGTCACGTCTCGGTAACCGCTTCCCCGGACCCAGCGCATGTAGCAGAGCATCGCTCAGTGCGGGGGAAGTTTGGGTCTGGATTTTAACACTGCTTGTTGTTTGGCTCCATTTGGGGCATATCTCTCTGCAGTTCGTTCAATTTCCTTATTTTGTTTTTCTGGATGGTGTTGTTGTAACATAGATTTCAACTGTTGAAGTCTTGAGGATTCAAAGCTGGGCTGCTCATCTGTTTGCTCCCAGTAAATGTTAATGCTGTGCCGTGCAAGAGACCCGACTTTGCTGCCAAGGCCATCAACAGCTGAAAGCCTCTTTTTTCCTTAAAAATTATAATCAATTTGCATTGGAAAAGAAACCATCCAGCTTTTCACTTAGGGGAATATCTAAAGGGGGCCATACTAAAAAACCTTATAAAACTGGGTCCTTACTGAAGCTGGCAATGAAATTTTGGACTCGAGACTATCATTTTTTTGCTTTCCTTGGATATTTTGGCATACGTGAAGGCATGTGAATTCATAAAACCACTGCTTTCCACTGTCCCTAGTCACAAATACCATCATCTTCTGGAGGTACTGATATACTTCTCTGGTGAAGACTGCAGCATATAAAGAGAAATCACCATTTAAAAATAATCCTGCTCGAAGCTTGGAAAGAAGATTTGTTTTCTCAGCAAACTGGTAACCCAAAGCATACAACAAAATGTGTACAAACCCTGAGAATAAAAGCATCGAGTGTTTAGTGCCTTGGCACAGTAACCCAACTGATTTGAATCCAGCAAAAAGAACTTGGAATTAATTATTCTTATGTATAGGTTTTTGTACGTTTTCTGCTGCTCACTGCTGCCTCTGCTAAAGAGAGTAGGAACCCTAGCGACTTCATATCGCAGTGGAAGAGGTATCAATAGGTGCTAGATTCCTGATGTACTTTGGACACCCTCGATGAAGTTACAATCTCACTGAATTTTATTCTTATCCTTCCCTCCCCATTCTGGCCCTGATTTTTCCATCCCTGCACAGATGAGTCAGAAAAATGGAGAGAAAAAGGATCTGACCTTTTTTGAAGGCTACCAATGTTGTTGCTGGGCTTGTTATTGCCTGTGCAATGTGTGGCATGGGACAGTGCAGCGGCTTCTGGGAACTGCAAACCACTGCATATGTGCCCTGTGAAGGTCTGGAACTGCAACAAGCAGCGACCACATCTGGAACATCACAAGTAGAGATACTGCATATCTGGGAACCCCAGACAAGTGTTGAACTGCCTCTAAATTCATCTGGGCAAAATTCCTGCGCAGTTGGAGGAAGCGCATCCAGGAAAATCAGACATATAGTAGGCTTCCCACTCACCAGCAGAGCTCTTCTGGCCAAAGTCCTAGAAAGCATGCTGGTAGAGCACAGAAATACCCTTAGCTGATAGAGCTTACTCCATTCAAGGAGGTGAGTCAGGCTGCAAGATCCAAGCCATGTCTCTGCTGATGGTGTCGCCAGCATGGTTTAACCCACTTATTTGTACCAGCAATGCTTTTAACCAACAGATGAGAGCAAACAGCAGCGAGGGAGGCTCAAAGGAAGATCTCCGTGGTTTACTGCAAGTGGCAGCTGGTCTCACTATCACTGACAAGAGTTGGAGATGCTGCCAATTTTTTTTTCTCCAGCAATGAAGAAGGAGCCGCACCCCAGCTGGAGGACTCAAGAGAGCCTTCTGGAGTAGATGAACATCCCTGCTCAATGAGGCCAATGCGTTGTAAGGGGAAAAGCCGGTACAGGGAGTTTATTGGAGCCCATATATGTGTTTGGACTCCACCAAGAGGGAAAGACAAGCTGAAGGAACCCAGAGGCAGCTGAGACCCTGTTTGAATGTGGCACAGTCTTCTATGGATCAAGTTTATTTTCGTGAGCAGGGCTTGGACTATCAACATTGGGTTTATGTTTGGGGTTTTTTGCCCTCTCCCAGGTAACCCTACATCTGTCCTTCATGATTGCAAGTGCAAGCACAAACTTGAATGCTGGCAGATTTTAGGACCAGTGTGGAAACCTTGTTCCTCAGATGGGAAGATTTGAGGTCTGAACCTGTCTTCTTAAAAAGCAAAGACATTTCCCAGTGCAGGGCAGAAGCAAGTTTCAGTCACTGCTTCCATGGGAGATGTATCCAGGTGGGGGGCACCAGGTTGTACTTCAAACTCTTCTGAAGTAGCTGTGAGATCCTCATGCCCTCCCCTGTGAACAGGGTCCATCTGCCCTCCACAGTGATAAAAGGGTACATCTCATCAATGCACTGGTGTCTGCGGTTTTTTACAGACAGCATAACACATTCTCACCCTAGGGCTGGAACCGTAACACGGGAGTATTTTTTCAAGAGCTCTTACAGCACAGCAATTCAGGAGCACATCTGAGCATGCAAAATGACTCTGCTGGAGAAGGTCAAAGGCTTGGCCATCACTGGGGCCAGGAACAGATTTAGCTTAAAACAGGCTTTCTCCCATTTGCAAGAAATATCTATTGCCCATGCTTCCAAAAGATCTTAGTGCGCAGTCCAGGGAGACTGATGGAAAAACGCTATGCAACTAATTAGAAATCCCAGTTGTGTCTTTACTCGTTCACGTCTAGTTTTGACAGTAAGCTTTTGTGAGTGATTCCACTATTCCCTCTCCAAACTTTCAAGCCACTAAGCGTCACAGTATTGCTGCAGAACAGGGTCTGTGAGCATTGCTGCTTCGCTACGCACATCGTGACTGATACGTGGGGAAGCTGAGGGGCCTGGTACCAGGTCCAGCGGTGAGCAAGCTGCAGAGCTGGATGGGGACAGCCGCTCCCCAGGCTGATGCTTTCATTGGTGAGGATTTCGCTGCACTCCTGTCAAAAGTGTAAATCACATGGGTGACGCTGGAGGCTTGGAACCCACAATTCATCATGTATTGCGGCTGCTCAGTGTCTGTGGGAAAATAATTCCAAAAGCGATCTCTTGGAAAGCGGCAGCAAAAAATAGCAAACAAAAACCCCGAGCAGTATGGAAGAGACAACAGAACAGGGCTTGTGTACTCCTCGGCAGGGACCTGTCTTTTGTGAAGCTCTAATAGCATTGGCCAGGGGGGCTCTTGAAATGTTTGACTTGAGGAAAATGGAGCTATTCCCTCTGGGGCAGTGAAGAACTGGCACAACTCTTTAGGGTTGTAAGAAGTCTGAATTGCTCCTTTGTGTTAAGAGCAGGCACTTATGAGGCCCGCATTTCAGATCAGAGTGAAAACCTTCCGATACGGCTAGCTTTATAAGTTGCTTTTGTTCAGCTGAGACTGCAACATCAACGGCGGTGAAAATTAAACCTTCGTAACCGGGAGGCGGGAGAGCAGCAGGAGAGATGCCGTGCTGGTGCGTAGATGCTGTTGAAAAGTTGGTCACAATTGCCAAAAAGCATGAGTTATTTTCTTCAGTGATACTTTTGCTTCTTTCTGTCAAATCCAAAATATGTTGTCTGCCTTGCAGCCAACGGGGTCAAACACTGAAGAAGTGAACTCCCCAGGCTCCCTAAGGAGAGCACGCTATACTTAGTTGCTCCCCACAGCTCGTTTCTGCTGCGTGCGTGCAAGGAGGCGGCAGGTCCTGCTGCCTCTGCGGCACCCACGCGAGGTGCACAAAGCAGCCCAGTGCTTCTGCTTCTTATCGCTGTGGCTCCCACCTGAAGTTTTCCATTTGCATCCATTTTGCATCTGTTTCTAGATGCCTGACTGGTATATCATGATTTCCATGTGCTGCATGTTGCAGTAGTAATAGTACAAATAGAGTGAAGGGGTTTGCACTGTGAGCAGAAAGCTGTGCATGGTAGGTAGATAGAAAATTAAACCACCGTCTCTTTTTACAAGGTAAAAATAAGGAGAATTGCTGTTGAGGCCATGGTTCCACTGCCAGTATCCTAAAACCATATAAAAAGCATTGATATCCAATCCAGTGCCATGGTTGATGGTGAAAGACAGAACTCTATTCGCAAAGCAGCGGTGCACAGATGGCAGCTCTGTCTGGAAACATTTTTGGGGGGCCAGGGTAAATGTGTTTTCCACATTTCATCCCTTTCTGTAGGGGTGGCTGGGCAGGTAGCATTTTCAGTTCAGGAGTGCTGTCTTCAAGGAGCACTTCTGAGACCCCTCTTTTGCATCCTTGAGGACAGATGGACGCATCAGACGGTGGTTTTCCATCACACGCCTGGCTTTGACATCTGATCTGAAGGTGAAAAACATCACCTTTCAGCCATGTTGCTCTATAGTCACCTGGGCATGGAGATCTTTCCAACTTTAAGCAATGAGGTTTCCTTCTCCTCCATGTGTTGGAGCAGCTCAGGAACAAACTCAGCCATACTCCACCTGTCATACCTGTGAATCGTAGCCTTACCTGCATGACTTCCTAGCCTCTTTGTTGGCTCCTGTGGGGATAGGATAGGGTGGGTGAGGATGCTGTCAGTGTTGAGTGTGCCAGGGAAATGGCCTGAGAGTGGCTGGTTGGGATAGGACTTCTCTGCTTTCTCATTCCAACAGCTTTTTTTGCTCTCCTAGGGACCAGAAGGGAAACCGGGAAAACAGGGGGAAAAGGGCAAGCCTGGCCAGAAGGTAGGAACATCTCCCGTTGATAACATCTCCTCTGGATCTCCCTTTATTTGCTCATCTTTGATATTTATCTGTAGAAACAGTTTTGTCCTACATTAATGTCAGTGCTTTTGTTCTGCAGGGCAGCAAGGGCTACCAGGGGCAGCTTGGTGAGACAGGATCTCCAGGGAAGGAGGGGCCGAAGGGGAACCAAGGCCCTAAAGGATCCCGAGGTACCCTGGGACCTATGGTGAGAAGAGCTCTGCAAATGGTTGAACACAACACACAGAACATGACTAGCAGTGGTGGGAAGAGGCCTGAGTGAAGCAGAGAGCCCAACAGAGGCTTCAGAACACAGAAAGTGAAATGATGTGAGATAGGTTTAATTGACCAAAACAGCTTGATGCTTGCTCCGAGCAGCACAGGAGAGACTCCGTAGTGGTGGGTTTGTTGGTGCCCCATACACCCAGCTCACGTTGCATCATGGGTGTTCTTCACAGCTCTCCACATGGGCTGAAATATTGGGGAATTTTCTTGAAAGGCGAGTGAGCTGATAAGCTATTTTTACTAAGATCCTTCCCTATGAGACTGCACACTCATGGCGAGAGCTGCTTCCAAGTCAAACTGTGCTGTTATAAGGAACTCTGCCTTGGACTTCTGCCCTGTTTCTACACCCACTCTTGATCTACTTATCTAAAACACTTGCAGCAGGAAGAAATATAGCATGGGAAGGGATTTGAGGGACCGAAGGTAAGGCTTTCCGAGAGGAAACGATAGTATGGCGGAGAGGGAAGAAAGATAATTTGCTTTAGGCACATGAGACAAATGCACTGGGACAGCAGCAGTAAGTTGTAAGTACCTCCTCGTGCACTGCAGGCTGGTAAGGAAACTTCTTGCACTATATTTGGTAGAACTTAATGAAAAAGCAGGAGTTCTTTATGAACCAGGAATCGTGGTGATGTTTCAAAACAGTAGCAAATGAGTGATGGACTAACAGTTCCACTGATAGTGTTTTCCTGCACTAAAAACTATGGCTCCCCATATATCTTCTCTTCATATTCTTTGGCAAAGCCTCTGTGGATTATTTCACAAGGAAGCAGTCTATTGGACTGAACACATCTCCGTCTTGTTGAAGGGGTCTGCTTCCACGCTAAATGGGATTATATGGAAAGTTTGCAATTCACTGTGATCTGATGATCTGACTTAAACCCTTTTGTTTAGTCTGCTAAAGATGCAATGAACAGCTCTTGCAGTGCCCTCATCACAACCCAGAAAACTCTTTTCTTAGCCTCAGAACCCACACTGAAAGGTTTTCTCCCAGCAGTTTAGGATTAGGTCATGCATGAGAATGGTCTCGCTGGTGGACATCCTAGCGCAAAGCTAATTTGGATATAAAGACATCCAGAAGGGCAGATGAAGAGCACACACTATGCAGCCATTTCTGGTAGCAAATCTGAATGCAGTGGGGAACCTACTGCTACAGGCTGGCAAAGACATAGAATGGACTCCTAGCATCACTCTCCATGTGTAAGAGGTTAAGGCCAAGCAAGAGCATTTCAGATGCCTGCAGCAAAGCTTACCAGCGGCCAGGAGAACGGGTGGCCGCAGTCCCATGAGGTGCTGAGCTTTGCTTTGCACAGCCCAGTGCATCCTCTTCATGTGGGTAATACCCATGGGCTACTCTCATGGTGCTTTCTGTACTTGCCTCTCCAGGGTGCTCCAGGAAGGATGGGTGCTCAAGGGGAACCTGGCTTAAAGGGTTACCAGGTAAGGATTTTATTTTCATCCTCCAGCTTCTATCTGTTCTCAAATGCAACAAAACTACCACTCCAGGAGGCAAAATCATTCTTAA
>NW_009258272.1:935020-958436 GCF_000687185.1 Egretta garzetta | reverse complement strand
CGTGACTTCTCTGGATGCATTTGTTTCATTTCTGCCATGACCCGTGTGTCCCTCTGAAGCTGGGATGCACAACACAGGGCTTGGGAGATCTAGCAGGAAACCAAGGAGGACCTTCAGTCAAACAGCTCTTTCCTGTCTCCTCACACGCCATCTCCTCTCCACAGGGACATGCAGGACCACCAGGGCCAATTGGACCACCAGGGCCAAAGGGGGAAAAGGTAAGTTCGCAGAGTTTATCCATCTTGTCGCTCATTGGCATGGAAGCTGAGCTGACGTAGAAACGGTTGCCCTCTACCATAACACCCATGCATCTGCGCTCTCCTCCTCTACCTGTGGCAGAGGCAGAGGTGCCTCCTCTACAGCATGGCCACGTACACATCTCCTGCTGCAGCTCTACTTCTGCAAATCAGTGCCGGGACACCCATGCCACTAGGACACGTTTTCCAGACACCACGTGCCCCTGAGCCGGTGGCTGAGCCAGGGGCATTCTGGGGACACGTTTTTTCTTGCATCTGCAGAAGTTCTGCTCAATCCCCAAGCCAAAAGAAATCAGACCAGTAGCTTTCTATGATCGAGTCAGGATAACACCCTGCACAAACTAGCTGATCTTCAGCAAGCTGCCCATCCCTCCTTAAATCAGCCGATAGTGTGTTGCGAGGCAGAGCTGGTCTCCTTTCCATTGCCCTTGCTCCATTTTCCTCATTGCCTGCCACCCCCTTACCTTGCTCATCCCTCTCCACCCCTTGACGAGCCCCCTTGCCACAGCTGGCCTGAGTCAGAGCCCTCTTTCCGCGGCGGTTTTCCCCTTGTATTTTTCCCCTTTTGCTGAGTCAGCCCAGCCGTAACCAGTTCAGGCTGGAGAAGTGACTCACGCTTTAATGGTTTCCTGTCGGCAGAGCTGGCGGCTCCACGCTCCAAGGACGGCCCAGCTGGCGTTGGCTGTGCTCGCCCCTCACGTGCCTCCAGTAGCGGCAGGGATGCTCCCTCCCTCGGTGCGGGAAGGGAAGTGATGGGAATTGGGACTGGTCAGTCGTGGGGTCCCCATGAAGAGGGAAGAGGCATGAGCTCTTTTCGCTCACTTTCCACTCCCCATGACAGAGCTTTCGGCTTTCCCTCTGCACACAGGTGGGATTGCAGCTGTACGCGTGCAAGCAGGAGCTTCATTGCTCATAAAAGGAGTTTGTGGGACGGAGATCCCAAAGGCTTGTCTTTGCTGGGGCTTTGGCTGTGTCCTTTCAGCTCACGCTCCTGGGTGTCAGGACACCCTGTTCACGCTGCTCTCTGTGCGTGGAGACTCCTTGTGCAGCAGTGAGCCTCAGCACTGGTGTCAGTGGGGCAGGGTGAACCATTGTGTTCCACTAAGACATTCGCACACCTCGAGAAATTTTGCTTTGGGAATGAACAATGGTCATGCTGCTTTTTCTTTCATTTGCTGATGCTGAAACACATCCGTGGAGGAACAACGGGTGATGTTTCTGCTGCTCCGCATCTCTATTGCTGCCTTGCTGAATTTCCTCTCCACCCCCAGCCTTTCTAATGCTGCCCCATCCACTTCCCAAGCTCTTGCTCTTCCAGGCTTCAGCAGCATTCCTCCTCAGGTGTATTCCACTGAGCAGCCATGTGGGAAGTGGCAAGTGTTAACCAAGCACAACCAGCCCAGGATAATAATGTGGTAATTGATGATGATGATAATAATGCTCACGACCAAGCACGTTGTCAGTTGAGAACCTGGCCAGAGGTTTCTTACAGTCCCACTGTTGAAACTTGAGCATCCTGGGAAAAAGTTGTGAGTCGTGACTACCAAAAGCAAGATGAGCCATTGGCCTTACAGCAGAAGGAGTAAGAGATGTGCAGATACGTATCTCTGTTGTTTAAATGGCATCTGGTTTATTTTAAAACATTGAAAGTTGCCATCTTGAAAGCGCCCATCGTTTCAGTAGTAAATGGTCCCCAAATTATTAATATGAAGCACTCTCCCCTTCACCAATAAACTATTCTTCTGCAAATGGACACTAGAAGAGCAGTCCCTCAGAGATAACGTGGATCTGGTGTCATCATAGCACAGCAACGCCAATGATAAAATGAATTCTACATGCAAGTATCCAGGCTGAAGCCTGCCAAAGACACCATAACATCTAATGGATTCTGCTGGGAACAGTCGGATCTGTTAGTGACCGTTGACAGTTGGATCTCACTCCTGGAGTCTTCCTGGAAGGTCAGCGGGTCTGCTGGTCCCTTGCTGGGGAGCAGCTCCAGATGAACAAGGAGAGCAGAGCATCATGTCTTGAGCCTCCAGCACCGTTTCCTGCAGCATCCAGATGCTCCACAAAAGTCTTGCATCTAAGTTTTCTCATCCAGCCTTCATTCTTATCTCCTAAGAGTTGCCTGGATCCCAGCCTAAGGATAGACAGATTCCCTCCCTCTGGACATCTGTAACCTCACACACACATAAGAATGTGGAAGTGGAAACCTGAATCTGAGAAATGAAGAGGAAATGAAAATGGGACTGGGACTGCTCCGTGAGCTTTAAACAACGTGGTAAATGTAGCTGTGCTGAAGAAGGAGGATATATAATGGTGGGGAAGGTCTTCCCTTTTCCAGAGAAGAAAGGGGCTTGGTGAGAGGCTTTATTGTGGAATCCAGCTCCCTTGTGCCATACCAGCCAGCTACTCCACCACATTTAATACGTTTACAGCTCCTCAAAGAGGCCTTGCTCAGAGCAGACGCCTGCACTTGGCAGCTGCTTAAAGCAGTCCAGATGGGATCCTTTTAAAAATTACAAACTGGTGTATCTCACTTTGGGACAGGAGCCAACAACAACAAGCCTTCCCTCCTTCTCCATGCATTTTCCATTTGTATCCGAACATGTTTACTTTTCTGCCCTTTACTCTAACTTTTTTTCACTGCAACTTTCCAAAGAATTAGCACAGACCTTTCATCTCCCTCTTGAGCAGCTGAGGCATCAGGAAGTCCTGGAGGAGCTCAGTCTCGCAGTCCTAGAGCTGACCAGGCTGCAGGATTTTCTCAGTCGGAAGACGAAGGACAAGGTGGGAATTAGCCTCAAGAGGACACAAAGCCACTACTCAGCTTTGGGGAGAAAGTCTGTGACTCTTGATGCTCTTCAAGGGTCCCCAGAATTATGAGCTTGCTTTGAGTTCATCACGCTCGTCTCAGCTCCCAAATGGCAAGGTGTTCACATCCAGATTGGGAAGAAGAAATTGGTGCCAAGGCTTCTGCATAGTAACATGTACACTAGGATTTTTTTTTTTCCTGAGACTTGAGAAATGGTGGCTTTGTTTCCCTTCCAGCCTATGTTCCTTTGATAGTGGCTAGAAAGCAAACCAGTTGCCAGGTATTCTGCTACTGAATTCAACCATCAAGTTCAGTAGCTCTGGAAAGTGTTGGCAGAGCCTGTTAGGCGTTACTTCCCTTTCTCTGTACTCTGCCACCCAAATTTCTCCATCCATATTGCTCAGTACTATATTCTCAAGCCATCCTGGCACAGTTTCTCCCTATATAGTTCTTCTACCATGATACCTCCCCAAAACCCCAGACAAGTATGCTGGAGTTCCCCACCCAGCACACGATGTCTTAAGGGCGGTGTAACCATAACCTGTGGGTATATATAAAATCCTGGCAACATTCATCCAACACACATTGCGGCAGCAGAGAAGGAAAGCGCCACTGTCATCAAGCATGCAATGGAGAGAGATGCACTGAGCAATTTGCTACCTGTTGAGGTTAACTGCAAGAGATTTTGCCAAATCTTGAGCCTCATTGTACCACGCTGTAAATGTCAGTGCTGGTGCTCAGCCCGTGAGAAGTCAGTGTGGGTCAGCGTGTCCCTCGCAGCAGTGGCACAGCCCTGATTCCAAGCCACGACCCAGTTCCTACAGAAAAGAAGCTATTGGCTCCACTGTCTGAGTTTTTTTGTTGAGGGTTATTCACTGCTCCAGGTGTGTCACTGCCAAGCTTCACATACAAGCAAAGCACCCCAAATGCCTTCTCCCAGAGGCAGGATTGCTGAGAAGTTGCCCAAGAACCCTTACTAACAGCAGCTGCAACTCAAACAGAAAATGAGAGTAGCCCAGTCACAGTCATAAATACACGAGAAAGGGCTGATGCAACCACTGAGAATTACTGAAGTCTGTGGAAAACTTGGCTTTGCATAGCTATGGAGATTTGGGTGTTCAAGGCTCTAGGAGTGTCCCAAGTACTCCAAACACAGCAGCTCCACTGCGCCAGAACCCCCCAAAAATCCTCTCTCCAGTAGCTGCAACATCAAAGGAGCTCTGAGACATGTTCATCCTAAGAAGCCAGAGTGCCAGAGACTCAGTGATATGAAGTAGCCAAAAAACTGGAGGAGCTGGAATGTCGCTATCTTCAGTGGAGAAGATGGGAACAGCCAAAAACTGGAGGAGCTGGAATGTCGCTATCTTCACGGCTGTCTCTGTGCTAGACTCCAGAGAAAATAGGACACCATGACCCTGAGTAACTTACACAACAGAATTTAAAAAGATAGTGTCTGTGTTAAGGCTTGAGGGATCTCTCTGGGGTTGTTTTAGAGAGACCTCAGTTATAAATAATCCAAGTGATGTTATCTACCATCCAAACCATGAGTTCTGAACTCTTGCTGTGGAGCATCCCATCAACGAGTGGAGCTGCTCATGCAGTGAGTGTGTGAGGGGCTGACCACCTCACCTGATCAACTGTAAGACAAGCCTACGATGGTGGCATACAACCAGGGAGCCCATCCAGACCACCCTTGTGCCCATGACAGCCCTGGCAGCACTCAGTAAGGGTGGCAAAATCCTTGATTAAAGAGTTTGGTTTGATGGTCAGCAATAAAATTCAGAGGCAGAGCGCTATTTCCCATATTATTACATGCTTCTTGCTTAGTTTTAGGAACTGTTGAAAATAACCCTTTGCACCTGGTTCCTTAGGGAGGATGGTTAGACCAGGCAGAAACAATGACCAAAGAAACCAGGAAAGCAATGTGAAGAGTCAGGGTACCCAGGTTGGGAAACCAAAAAAAAAAAAAAAAAAAAAAAAAGTTTAGACTTTCTTTGGATGAAAAGTTAGTAAATTCAACAGAGGCTTTGACTTAGGAGCCCATGATACGGAAGGACTGGATCAGGTCTGTACAGAAGCATCTGCCATATAATCTGCTGTCTATCTTAATACTAGCATTTTTATTCACAGGGAGAACAAGGTGATGATGGGAAGGTAGAAGGCCCACAGGGACCACCTGGAGACAGAGTAAGATGTTAAATCCCTTCTCTAATCAATCCTGGCCTAATTTTTGCAGGTGGATTAGTTGGGTTGCTTCCTTACTTGTAGAGCATGGACAAGCCCTTGAGGTATTGCAGATGACAGATTGTTTATGTCCACCTTAAGTCTTTGTTGTGTTGTTGTAGGGCCCCGTTGGCGATCGAGGTGATCGAGGGGAGCCTGGAGACCCTGGTTATCCCGTGAGTCTTATTGCAAATACATGATTCAGAAATGTTTGTCTTAGGGAATTGCTTCCAATCTGCATCAGCCCACAGAAGGTCTACCCTTTCCCCAGTAGTCACGATTCATAATCCGCTGTTGTCCCTTGCCAACCGCTGCACATGGCTGTGTTTCAAACAAGGAGTAATTCAGATGTCTTTACCTAAATAGCTCAAAATTTTGCTAAAGGCAAATGTAGGTCCTGCAGTCAGCATCTCACAGTGCCGTGCGCCTGCCTGAGCACACTAGACTGAAAGAACGAGCAGAACTATCTCATCAGAGGTATTTGTGATTATCAAAGAAATACCCTGGGGGTGATGAGTACAAGAGAGGTCATGTCAATGATGAACAAAATTCAAGACTGCCGTGCCCATGGCTGTAGACTCTTTCATGGGAAGATCTCTGTTAACTTGAAGGTTTGGAAGCTTCCAAAATCTTACTGGGATTTCTCTCAAAAGCAAGACCAGGGTTATGAATCCTTCCCCTGTGCTCCTGATACCCGCTTTGCGGGACATCTCCAGCTGATTGATGTTGATCTGCTAAGGCTCTATGGACTAAGTCTTACCTCCATCCAAAAGCAGCTGGTCAGAGCAACCCATTACAGTAATGTACACAAGAGTTTCAGTTCACCAGGGTAGCAGTGCTGCTGCCTTATTTTGTAGGACAGCAGTCTCCAACTGTTCACTTACCTTAGTGCTGTGTGTATTTATTACTGCTTAGATGGCGATTAGCAGTTCCTCATAGCTATTTCTTTCCAATGCATATCCATGGGAGCATGTACATCACCCAGAAGCTTCAACGTTTCTGTATTAGCAGAATGCAGACATGTGTATCTTCTCCTGCCCCATACAGCATCTTGCATCCATTTTTGTTTCCTATCACCACAAAAGTACCCAAGAACAAACACTTGTTCCCTCTCTGTTTTTTTTTATTTAAGGGTCAAGAAGGACTTGATGGAGAAAGAGGAAAACCTGGACAGCAAGGCTTGCCTGTAAGAGATTCTGCTTTATTGTAAGCTGCCCAATGTCACATGCGTGTGAAAAACAGATGCAAAAAGGAAGGAAGGGAGGAAGGGCTGCAGCAAGGAATGTGTGGAGAGCTGTGAAATGCAACGTGTGCATTTCCATAAGCCAGGCCTACAGAATGGGCATTTTTAGTCACGTGTGGAGACTAATAAATGGGTGACAGAATGGGGGGCACTCCCAGAAGCCTGTCTCCAAAACTGTCTTTTCTTGAACGATCCAAGTGGGACTAGAAATTTTAGGAGATGGGCAGTGGGAGATGACACTGACAGTGGAAGCGTCCCCTTGGAAATGACATGTTTGGCGTGCTGCTGGTGAGAGCTGGCCGAGTGTGAGGTAGGACCACATTATTCTGCCTGCATGGTGTTTCCTCTCAAACCAGTGCATTTACGAAAGATGAAATGAAATCCAAATTTAAGGGAAGGACTTTTTATTCTCTTGTCTAATTCGTATATGTGACTATTGCAAAGGTGAGTGCAGCAGCACATTAAATGCATTTTGTATTGGGAAATCAAGCTGAATCAATTCCCATTCTTTGCACAGCTGCTGGGAAGAACAACAGATTTTATTTTGGGGTAAAATCGTAGTGCTCTGTCATATGGCCTAGAAATGGGTAGAGCTGCTGCATTCTCCAGTGGATGTAGTTTATTCTGAGGAGTAGTAGCCCCTCAGATGTCAGTGTTTCAGACGGAAGCTTTGGATTGTCTTTGGTAAAGAGCCATTAGAAACACGTGGCTGAGAAAGAAACTGAAGAAGGAGAGCTCTTCAGGTGTGTCTTGACTTGCCATTTCTTTGATATTAATCAAGAAATCGCCCCTGACACAAACACACACAAAAAAAACCTGGATGGCTAGAAGAAAAGATGGAGACGTGTTTGATGGAGAAGAGACCAGTAAGAGAGTAGTGAAATATCCTCTCTGCTTTACTCCTCCATAGGTAGCTCTCTAGTATCTGGCATCCAGGCAAAACCAAGGGAAGGACTGTAGAGTGCAAAAGGGAGGTAGTACCAGCACTAAAGGTGTATTCACCGCATAAACTGCTCATTCTGCACGTAGCTCCTGCAGCACCTTTCTCAAAACAGGGTTCTTCCTGCCCACTTCGCAGCACAGTTTTCCAGGCACCATCTGGAATTTAGCAAATGATTTCCACAAATACAACCACCACCCCAGTGAGAGGGTAGCATTGCTTCTTCTCCAATTGACGCCCTGTTAAATGCTCTCTGGAGACAGTTCCTTGCTCCTTTTTCCCCAGGAGGCCTGTCTGAACACAGGCTGTTCCCCTGAATTGTTTCCATACGGTCAGCATTGTTAGGGCACAAAATATGCTGTTCTTTGTACTTTGTGCAAGATACTGCCAGAAGAGAATTTCAAGCAGATTTTTCTTGCTTATGTTTTGTAGGGGGATCCTGGACCACCAGGCCAGCCAGGAGCAAAGGGATCCAAAGGTGATGTGGTAGGTTTCAGCAGGGTGGATTTATAGTGCCCCAAGTTGAAAGAAAATGTCTAACTAAGAGGACTCTCATGTTTTTCACTAGCGTGTGTGATTCGGCCTATGGTCTACGCCTTGAAAGACTGTGGAGAACCTAGTGGGAGGGCTGTAAACATGTGTTTGAGTGTCCAATAGTTTGTTGGCTTTGTGGAGCTGGAGAAGATCAAGACAATTACAGCTCCAGCAGGATGGGTGAATCTTGGGCAGGTCTTTAGTCATTGTCGTGGGTTGTGTCTCTTTCCCATATCCCTGTTTGTGGTGCCTCTGGCCACAGCTGGCTCGTCTGTCCCTCAGGAGGTCTGAGCCAGGCAAGTGTGTCTCTCTTTCATTTGAACTTGTAAACTTTTCTGGCTTGAAACCTTCCAGATTTGGAGTCCATTTATCCATGCAGTTATGTTTCTTGGAAGAGTCCTTCTAACTTCTTGCCCTTATTGAGCAAGAAAATACAGCACACATGAGTCCTTCAAGGTTCATTGGGGTACCTCATACCTACTCCTACCTCCACATCTGGCTATAATGACAGCTTGCTAATTATTCTCACAGATCAGGGACTTTATTTGCTAAAACATAAGTATGTGACCTCAATACTCAGCAAATTCCTGCTCCCTTTTGGCAGATGTCAGGATTTTTAATCTGACCCTGATGGGGTAGTGCCAGAAGATAGTTTAACCTACAGTAGGTGTTCTTGGCAAAAAACGTACCAGGCGATAAGGCAAATAAACTCTGCCCATCGATGGACAATCTGGAACTGCCTTCGGGTCTAATGAATTACAGAGAAAGCACCCCCAGGAGTATTTCTTTCATGTAGCTGGCCTGCCTGGTCCTCTGCAGATGGAGAAACAATGCACAGAAAATGCAGTGCTTCAATTTAAAAGTGCTTTAGTACATGACCTCACTAAGAGAGCCCTAGTGAAGGTGATGAGGCTGAGTTTTCCATTCATTCTGGGGAAATTAATCCTTTTTACAGCTAATAAACCTCAGGAGTATTGCTTTTATGTCTTTATTCACAAAGCAGCATTGCAAATTTTAGACACAAGATACCCTTTTCATTTCCATTCACTTTCCAAAATAGAGGTAGCTACCTTGCAGAGAAAAGCTCTTACTGAACGCCCGGCAGAAGACTTGCTGGGTCCTTGGTTCGGCACCGTGCTGTCAATGAACTGACAGAGGACACAGGTTTTAAGCATCTTGTTCTAATGTTTGCCAGTGCACTGAGTCCTCCCTCGAGTTCATCCTGCTTTATTTGTCCTCATCTGCTCTGTATTAGGAAAAATGTAGGTCCTTGCCTTCTAGCTATTCATTCCTGCCCTAGAACTCTCAAGACGTACGAAGAATCACTTGTAATAAAACCAAATAGCTGTTCATTCCCCAGCATTGGAGCAACTGACTTTATAAATCACCATTTTATAAAACTCTTTCCAGCCATTACTCAAAAGCTCACCCTGAAGTCAGGCTCCCAAGTGGAGTTGTGCTAGAGCTGCTGCAATTTTAGATGCCTGTCTGGTTTTTACTTGCAGGGTCAAAAAGGAAAGCAAGGAACACGGGGCAATGCAGGGAGCAGAGGCTCACCGGTAGGTACAAGTTCAATTTTCTGCCCCAGCAAAGCCTGTCTGAGAGCTCCATTACTAACGCCGTTGTGATTTCAGGGCATCCTTGGCCTACCAGGTCCTCGAGGAGTGGTGGGAAGGCAGGGTCAAGAGGGTGCCCCTGGAGTGGACGGAGTGCCTGGGAAGGATGGCGTGCCTGGGATGCTGGTGAGTTTGCAATTGTAACCTTATGGCGTCAGTAACAACTGCAGTAGCACAGGAGAAATGGATGTAGTCCAGCTATAGATATTCCAGTTTACATGCACCCAGAGTGGATTATGCACTCCTCTTCATATCTCACGCACACATAGAGGCAGCAGCTGCCTTCGCCTGACCAAGTCTGTAAATAAACTGCTGTTTCCAGGCTGACAGATACTTGCATGCACAGACTTCTATAGACATCTCTGCAAATCCACCCATGCTCAGATGCTTGCTCAGGGCAGAATTGCAGAACTCCCCTGTCCTCCCAGAAGCTGTGCAGAGATGGAAAGAGCATCTTGTTTCATAACCTTTTCCGGGTTTCTTTTCTAGGGAGAGCAGGGTGATGACGGGGAAGAAGGTGTGACAGGGATGTCAGGCAAACGAGGGAACCCTGGCATACCAGGACTCCCTGGGGCACAGGGACCACCAGGATTCAAGGTGAGTTTCTAACTCCCTAAAATTACTGCTATGAGCAATCCAGCCTGTGACCCTGTCGCCTCTAGAGCTTGGATTCTCCAGGGTCTAATAAAGTTTCAACTCCTGCTGCCATCTTCCACTTAGCTAGAGGCTCAGTAGATCATCCTCATCCATCCATCCATCCATCCATTTTCATGACGTTCACAGCAGCTGAATGTCCCAGAGACCCTTCCTCCTTTGTCAAAGTTCACTGAGCTCAGGAACCTGCAGATACACATACCCACGCTACAAACACTTCAGCTCTCTTTCATTAGAACCTGGCTAAAAAAAAACATGGCCTTGGAGAAGTTGCAAAGGAACTGCTACAGCCTGTCTGTAGGATGTCCAGGAGGGACAACTGCATGGGAAATTCAGGTGTCCTCTAGCTGCTACCCTGAACTGCGGAAGAGAAATTTGTGCCACTTGGTTTTTAGCATATATTTACTGGATTGCTATGGCTGGAACCATGTATGGGCTTGGACATCGCTCTGGGTGGAAGCAGGGACAAGCTGCTTTAATGCCCTTGAGGTTTCTTCCTGGTCCTTGCCCTGGTCCAGGTTGGCCACAGGATCTAAACTGGACCAAGAGCAATTCAGCTGTTTGTAGAAAGGCTCTGAAAATGGGAAGACTCCAGCTGGGTTTGGGGAGGGTGTCAGGTCTGATTTAAATTGTGCCTCCCATAACACATCACTCTTAAACTGTCACTTGCTGCCCTCCAGCTGCCTTGGGTAGAATAACAGGCTGCTACCAGAAATGACTGGAAGACCCTTGTGTCGTTATGACACATTTACACCCTGGCTCCAGGGAAATTTGTTGCCCCTTTTCCAGCTGCTCAACCGTCCTAGGCCCCCGATACCTTTGCTCCTCTCTCCCAGTTTTCCCCAGACCGAGTAGCTGGGGCTTGTGCTGCTCCTGGCACTTAGCAAGGGGAAGAGGTGGGGAGCAAAGTGTGGTGCTGGGTCTCAGAAGCCCCTCTCTTGTCCTTAAGTTGCAGAGTTGGTGCTGGGGAAAATGTTGGCTTTGCAGCATCTGGATTGAAGTCCTCCAACTGAAGTCTTGGCATGTCTGCAACGTTTTAGATGGATTAATCATCAATTACTAGGCCTGCTGGGGGGAAGAGATTATGAGAAACTGCAGAACAAGGACAGACAACATACAGAAGTGCAAACAGAAAACATTTCATCCCCTTGCTGTCCTTAGCCCTTAGTACAGCTCTGCTGAAGCTCCCGCTCTGCGGAAGCTCCGGAGGGGACACAGCCATGCCCATCTCTGGGCTCACACTGTGCATCCTGCAACAATCCGCCTTAGCAGACCTGAGGCATCTCCTGATGAAACCGCATTCCTTATCCCGATGAGCCAGTCTTTTCCAGCTTTCCATCTATGGCTATTTCAGCTGAGTGTTGTTATATTTAGCTCCTGTCCTTTGGAATTACTTGAATTCTGTTATTTTTAGGGTGAAAGAGGATTGCCTGGACAGACTGGCCAAACAGGAAAGCGAGGATCATCAGGAGGAACGGGTCTTCCAGGGAGCCCCGGCGATCCAGGACCCAAAGGACAGCCGGTTAGTGATGAACGGAGCTGGTCAGACCTGACTTCAAGCTGTCTCCTGCAGGAGAGGATGCAGATCCGCAGGCTGGGATAGCTGTGTGGACCCCGGGAGGGCCTTTTACAGGGGAACCCATAGCCAACTTGCACCTGAGAGCAGGAGCGTTGGCCCAGCTCTCTCCGGCACGCACACTTCCCTGCTCTTCCCTGCTCGCTTGTGCACAGGGATGTCTAATCCACGCCTGCGTTCCCCAGGACAGCGTGACTGTTCACGTCATCCTCGTGCCTGTTGTTACAAGGCTGTGATGTGTACTGGCAGCCAGGCTGCAGAGCCACCTCAAACGCCCCTCAGCAGTGTCTTCAACGAGAGCCGTTAGGAGAGCGGAGCATGGAGCCTGTGGGAGGTGTTGAGTGTAGGAGGTGAACTATGCACTCCAAGCCACCCAAAAGGTCTGCAGCTCTGCTGGGACATGCAGGAGGTGCAAGAGCAGGCATCATCGGTGCAGTTTGGAGGGCGGTGGAGCTGCAAGTTCAGAGGACACTGTGGGAGAAACACCAAGAGCTCCAGTCAAAACAGAAGTTAAATTCCCACACCTGTCTCCAAAGCAGGGTCCTGATCCTTCCTGCTTTTATTTATTGTGCTGGTGGGATTGCCCAGTTTAGCACTGATGTGTCATGCTTTATCAGCCTGAGACTATACTGAGAATACTTAAGCTATTTAGATTGGGACCACCATCAGAGGTTCTAGTTAGGCCACAGATGTAAAACTAATGTGAGGAAAAGAGAGGTTAGGACTAATACAAAACAAGGGACGAGATGAACCCCAACTACCTCAAGTAAAATATACTTGTTTGTATGTTTTGTATAGAACCTTGTGATGGCAGCATTCAAACTGAAAGGTAGCAGCCAACAACATAACAACATCATCGTTTTGCCTCTTCTGTCCACAAACGTCAGGTTCATTTGCCCAGTATTCTCATTGCTTACCTTCTGCATAACTAGCCATCAGGTCCTCTGATGAGACGACGCCGTGGCATTTAAACCCTTTTGAGTTCCCATTTGCCCAAAATTCCTCTATAAAGAGGGCTTGGTTGGTTCTCCTACCACAGGAAAGACCTTAGCCTTCCGTTAGTAGCAGCTTTCCTTTCCAGGATCCATAATTGGGCAGTTAAATCCATTTGTATCCTTGGAAAGTTTCTTATGCTCCACTAAGTCCAACGAAGCCCTTTCTTGCCAAGGGGTTTCTCACTGTCGTGGCAGGGAAAACTTCCTGACAGTGAGGTCTCTAGACTGACTCTGGAATAGCCTTGTAATAGAGGTGGTGGAAACCCCATCGCTTGAGTCATTTACAGCTGGGCTGAGCACGACATTGTAAAACATCCCATAAAGTACAATCCAGCATGGGTCACATAGTCCTGTCGAGAGTCCAAACAAGCCTTTTCCATCTCTGATGTTCCTAAGACTGTAGATGATGAATCATCTGGTGTATGTTTCTGACCCTTTTTTTTTTTAAAACGTTGAATCATTTCACATTTTGACATCTGAGAAGCCCAGAAATATCAAAGGACATAGATCTCAAACGTGGTGAAATGAGGGTGTTTATATAAGGACACGCTACCCAGTGTGGTTTTTTTACTCTCAGAGTGCATGCTATGTGCTAATCCAAGCTTGATGGCCTTCCAAACATTTTATTATTATTTTTCTTAAGAAATTGAGCAAAAATCCCTGCAGGATTGCATAGGAAAAGAATTATGGGATATGCACAATTTTCCTGGGTTTGAGTGGGAGGTTAAGTTGTAGGAACATGCACTTTTCTGACAGCTTGAATGAGCATAGTTTGAAATTATCCTTTAGTAGGTCAGTCCAGTTGGTGTTAGAAATAAAAGAAGAGCTTGTTTTAAAGGGCTTTGAGGCTGGTTTTTTTGCAGCATGAACTTCCAAGAGCAATCTCAGAGTAGATGCTCTCCATCCTGCTGCTGTTGAGTGTGGTCCGAGCTAGATAAGCATCTGCTAGAAATAGAGTAGGTGTGATTCCCATTTTGGGGGCAAAAAGGCTTGGTCTGTGAGATCCTAAGTAATCTATGAGATCTTCTGGAATTGCTTCTAGCCTGATGTTTGTGTAATGCCTCCTGCAGATTTCTTTCATGCTTCTTTCTCATTCAGTCCTGCTTAGACTGAAGAACACTAATGGATTTCTCTTTCTCTGAAGCTGCTGGACTCTTGGCGTGTCCTCGAGTGGCCAGCCGTTCAGTGTGAACTTACTGGTGTTCTTTGTTCTTGTATTTGTCTTGGCTGCTGTTTGCAGGGAGACTTTGGCGAGGCAGGATTTCCAGGGATCGTGGGCATGTTTGGGCCAAAGGTAAGAGGCTGTCTTGTGACCAGTTGGCTTTCGAGTCTCTCTTTACTGGGGCCAGTCAATGCAACACTTCTTGCAAAGACTTTATTAGCAGCTCTGCAAGAACTATTGAAATTGAATTGTGATTGCAACTTTCTTTAGTTTATGCATCTCCGTTTGTTAAATGATTGTGTGTTTTCATTTAGTAGAAGACTGTGTGTTTACATATGCTTTGTTAGAGCTTATTCCTGTCAAAATCAGTAGACAGCAAAGGGAAAAGGGCTGTGCTATAGACCCTGGAGCCATTTTCCCCACCTGAACATCTTTCAGACACTTGTATTTCCAGCATCAGTCATGAGTCTGTACCTGAGACGCCAAGATGCACTTGTAATGTTGAGAGCCTTGATTTGAAATTTAGACTCATTTTATCAGCATATAATTTTCCTGGTGAGGGGGAACCAGTTTGTTTTCTGTAGAAAGTAAAGGGCTTTCAAAACAGGAGTGGGAAAAGAATTTTTTTAAAATTGGACCTTCCCATTCCCATAATCAAGAGGCAGCACCTCTGTCCTTGCAGCAGAACTGTAAGCAAAGGCATGAACATGGAGCATGTTTATTAAGGGGACCTGGTGTCTAATTTTTGCCTGCAGGGCCCCCCAGGAGACCTTGGTTTCAAAGGCATCCAGGGACCACGTGGGCCGCCTGGTCTCATGGTGAGTGGTTTTTCAGTTTGTTTGGTTTGGCAGGATTTTCTTCCTTCCTCCATCCTCTATTTCTGTGAGGCTGCAGGGTGCTATAAGGAGCACAGCGCGCCGTTCACCGCGTGCCTGGCTGACAAGCCACAGCCGTGGTACCCCCGCTGAGCCACCCGCGCACGTCTGTAGGTAACCACGTCTGCACGGGTCCCTTCTGCCCTGGAGACAGCCGTGCTGCTATGACCACTGACAGACTGCTCCAGCTACACTGAAATCTTTCTATTTCTGGAATTTCTGAGGTTTTATATGGGTCCTGACAACCATACTATGAGGGCTTGTGTCCTTGGACTTGCATTTTTATTTATTTATCAGATTTTAATTTCAGCGACAGCAAATACCACAATCACGTTGCTGAAAAGCAGCAGAGAGATTCAGTGTCTTTACAGAGTCTGCAGGGCAAAGGTGACCATCAGTTCCCACGTGATGGTTCACACATATCTTTTCTTTTCTAGGGAAAAGAAGGAATTATTGGTCCACTTGGCATTCAGGGTCCCACAGGAAGCCCAGTAAGTATCTGGGGGTTTTTCTGCCTGTATTTTTTAGAAGAGCATAGCGTTTGAGATCTGAGATGCTTGAGGCCAGCGTAAGTAAATCCCAAGTCCTGCAAGGGACGAGGAAACA
The DNA here is from genome assembly GCF_000687185.1 of Egretta garzetta. Lineage (NCBI taxonomy): Eukaryota > Metazoa > Chordata > Aves > Pelecaniformes > Ardeidae > Egretta > Egretta garzetta. The sequence goes on along the minus strand of NW_009258272.1, from coordinate 942,940 downwards.
AAATGGCCTTTAAGATGAGCAGCTTGAGAGAAGTGCAGGTTCAGTCTCTGGCTGCATATATATGGTTTCAGGGAGATTATTAGCTTAAAAGCAAGGAGGAACTCTACCTAAGTGCAAGTTTTTCAATAGATTGGCTCAGACTAGAAGACAAGAATGTTATTGCAGTTTTGCAAAAGCAAGCTGCCAGATTTTCCGAAGAACTTGGCCTGCGGGCGAGCAAAAAAACACAGGAAAAAAAAACCAAAAAACCTGATAAATGTAAACTGGGAACAGCTTGATTCTGGGAAGTGTTGAAAATCCCTGCCTGCCCCAAAACGCCAAAGGCGCTGAACACAGACTAAAGTTCAGGTCAGTGCTTCGTAAAACCATGAGCATGAAGTTACTCAGAGTTCGGTACAGATGCTGCTACTGGCAGAGATGAAAACCAGTAAGACAAACTCGGACACTGCTGAAACACCCCATAATGGCTATTTTTTTGCCTCGGGATCTGGGGGGGGGGGGGGGGGGGACACAATACGACAAGCTGAGCTGATTTGTTTAGAGATAGATACACTCGGGTCCTTTCAAGGAGCTTCTGGGTGGCAACACATCCAGGCAGTGCAGGTTGCTACCAGTCACTGACAGCCACCTCGTGTGCTTTAACAGGGGCCCAAGGGAGACAAAGGCAGCCGTGGAGAAATGGTAAGTGCTGGTCCACACCCCTGGGTTAGGAGGGTCCCTCTCTTTGAGCAACCGAGAGTCACGCTGGGCTCTGCTGCACCCACTTGGGTGTGGTGGCATCAGGCGCCCACGAGGGCCAGACCTACGTGTGCAAGTGCACGTGCACACACACAGCGCCACGTGGGCACATATCCACCCACCCTGCTGTTAAAATCCCCATTTACTTAACCCAGTCACACAGCAAAAGCTAACACTTTACAGATGACCGTGGTTATCTCCGGGAACAAACCGCAGTGAATGGCAGCTCAAAAAGCCACTGGCTGTCCCTGCCGGGGGCATGGGACCTCTCTAAGTAGCAGTGTTACCGGGGTGCAGCCCCCACAGCGGGGGGAGCCATGCCAAGGCACGTTCTCACCTCCTGCTCTTCCTCTGGTCCCCTTCTTGTGCAGGCTCTGATGGACTTTTACGCCTTCTCATAGCTCCTGGGTGTTCTCACCCTACAGGGCGCGTGTGGGGTATACTGGATACGTCTTGTTCATCGTCCTTGTTACCCATAACATGGGTCCCCCTGCTGTCCAGGTTGCTTCCAGTGGTTGTTCCAGCATGTGGGGGCTTGGTCCAGGCATGGGAGCCCAGCAAACACGGCTGTGGGGCTAGTGCAGCAGGCTGTTTCATGCCTTCTTCAGATGAGACCTCTTATAAGCAAATGCCCCACAGATACCCAAAATCCCAGTGCACAAGCCAGGGTGCTGCCTCTGTTTCTTCTTGCTCAGCATTTCCAGCTCCATGGGCACAGCAGAGGACAGTGAGCTGGTGGGGACCTGAGCCCCAGAGCAAGCATTTGCTGGTCACGGCCATCAGCATCCTTTGCTGCAATAACCTCTCTGCCGTTGCCTGACACCATTGGGCCCCCGTTTTCACTGTCCTTCCAATGCAGCACCCAGTCCTTGTGCAAGCACCTTGGGAACAGCAGAACAGCACATGGATGTACAGGGAAATTTGGGGTTATTAATGAGCATTTTCTGACAGCATCTTCCTTTTTTTTTTTTTTCTTTTTTTTTCCCCTGCAGGGTCTGCAAGGTCCAAGGGTAATTATTTGAAATCACTTTTTCTGACTAATATCCTCATATTTAAGTAAAACAGTTGCTTTTAGCAAATGTAAAGCTGCAGGGAAGGGTAACTGTGCACCTGGGGAATGTGCTAAGGACCTGGGGATATGGCATTAATGACAGTTAAGGAGCTGGGAACAAGGGGTGCAGTAGGAATGGACCAGGTACAGACAGATGCACCCAGAGCTGGGAGATGGAGGAAATGGAGCCACCTCCTGTTTCCTGAAGGGTTTGAGGGAGAAGATGCTGTAAAACATCAAATATCTGGGACATTTCAGCAGGGAACAGATTCATGCTGGCAACAGCTATGGGAAATGGAAATGCAAACTGGAGACATTTCACTAACTAATGCCACTCTGTCTTTAGGGTCCTCCAGGCCCACGAGGACACCCTGGCCCTCCGGTACGTATATGTGGAAAGAGTTCAAAGACATTATTGAAACAAGCTAAAATTATTGCCGTGATACTCTCCAGAGGGCCTGTTCATTCACTGGAAATTATAGCTTAGCCCCAGTCCTCATATGCAAAAATGCCTGTGTGAATGGACTAGTGTTTCTTCTGCTTTAATCCAAACCATCTCCAAGTATTTTATAGAGACAGCATTGTTGCCTCTCTCACTCATCTGCATTGAGGGACTCCAGGGGAAAGAGGATTTCAAAAGCACATGAATGAATAACTTTGCACTAGCCATTGCCCATCTTGCTGGCTGATGCCCCTTTTTTGCTTTGATTTCTAGGGACCGCCAGGAATTCCAGCCTCATTTGTAAGTTGCTGTTCTCTGTACGTTTGTTAATGATGATAATAAGTCATGCAGAGCCAAGGTGCTGATGGGACATCCAGAAAGAGCTGCTGGGAGCCTGGAGACACACACTCAGGTCCAGCAAGAGTTGCTGTGTTAGCAAAGCAATGCTTGAATCGCAGCCCTAGACCGGGAAGCATTTGCTTGCATCAGGGCATGTTCAGCTTCTAACAATCTCAGGTACCGTATTTTTCACCCCACACTAGCAACAAGACAGCTTTGGGGCAGCATTCCGGACACTAATCGACTCGAACACCGCGCTCAAGACAGAGGTACGAGGGTGCTTTTGAACTCATTGGTCTTTGCTGGAGCTGTAGGCTGGGAACGGTCACGGCGTTGCTTGTTCTTTCTGTGTGCCTGAAGTACACAAACCTCTGGTTTGTCTGCTGTTCTCATGGAACAACTGGGGTTTACGCACGCAAAGATCCAGTTAAAGGATGCGGTTCTGTTGTGTTACTTGTTTTTGAAGCTTCAGACCTCATGCCATGGCCACCGTGACTTTGCCAGCACTTCTGAGATGTCCCATTCAGGACCGTGCAAGGGCTGGAGCTCGCTGGATCCCAGCCAGCACGGCCTGTCTTTGACCCACTGAGTTCTCCCACAGATCAAGCAGAAACCCCTGTGCTTACAGCACCTGATGTGTGTGTCCCCCCCCAAGGCACACCTGACTTTGCCTCCTTTTCTCTCCAGGGTTACCAACATCCAGACCTTCTCACGCTGGACCATGGAGGGGAGATCTTTAAGACTCTACACTACCTCAGCAACCTCATTCAGAGCATCAAAAGACCCCTGGGAACCAAGGAAAACCCTGCCCGCATCTGTCGAGACCTCATGAACTGTGAACAGAAGATGAACGATGGTAGGAAGCCCTGAGTGTGCAAAGGCTGCATCCTCCCATAGGGCTGTTTCACATGGCCCAAACCAGGTCTCCTTCCCTGGGACCAGTAATGCAGAAATCAAAACTTCCCTTTTCTCATTCACAGAAAAGTTTAAGTGTCCTTGTTAATCCCCGACTCCTCCGTTTCTTCAGGTACCTACTGGATTGACCCAAACCTTGGCTGTTCCTCAGATACCATACAGGTCATCTGCAACTTCACCAATGGCGGGCAGACATGTCTCAGTCCCATCACTGTCTCCAAGGTACACACAGATCGACCCCAACACAGCATTTCCCATACTACTATTACAAAATATTTACCATGGGGTGCATTGTCCCGGGACGCTGGACGGTGACCACTGACACAGCATGCTGGTTTCTCCTTGAGGCAGTTAGCGTAGCTGTAACATGCAGGACAGCTCTCATGCAGTTAAAAAATCCACCTGAGACTGTTGTTGACTCTTGTCAAGACAAAGCAGTGCGTTTCCAGCAATGTTTGATTAACCCACAACCTCAGCAGAGGCCAGTAATTTTGCAAACACGCTACTCCCAAATGCTTTGTTGAGTCAGTTTATGTTCGGGTCACTTTTGCGTTTTGTTTTCTGCTACCTGTGAAAGTGAGGTCAGCTTAAATATACAAGCTTCCACTGAAGTTAATGCTACAGGATTTTTTTTCTTGAGGCAGTACCTATACCAAAAACCACCAGTAACAATATGTGGGTTCATCTGCAAGATGAACTAGAACCTGCTGCTTTGCTGCTTGCTTCTTTGCAGAAGTGTGTCTTGAATTCAAAGTTTACATTACTTTCCTCCTACTTAAGGACCTGCCATTTTTTTCTGAAAAATAAAGGACCTGCTCTGTGTCCCCCTGAAAACTTTCCAGGTTGACTTGGGACCTGGCCCTTATGCCCAGACTCACACCAGGTCCAGTTCTGGACATCCAGGCGTGGGCACCTCCAGACTTCCACAGAGTACAGAGGCCACCTTTGCCGTCATGTCTTGCACTAACCCTGCCGCTAGCTCCCTCCAGCCCTGCCGCAGGGCGTTTGCCCTAACGTCTCTGTCACCTTTGCAGCTGGATTTTGACATCGGTAGAGTCCAGATGAATTTCCTGCGCCTCCTGAGCTCAGAGGTGGTGCAGCACATCACCATCCACTGCCTGAATACCTCCATCTGGCGGGAAGGCTCCTCCGAGAAACCTTCCGAAAAAGCTGTGCGCTTCAGGGCCTGGAACGGGCAGATGTTTGAGGCAGACGGGCAGCTCAGGCCAGAAGTGGCAGCTGATGATTGCAAGGTACCTTGCTGCAAAAGAGGGGAGAGAAATGCCAGGCCGAACCCACTCAGGGCACACGCCAAGGCTCATTATACCTGTGCTGCTTATTCTCCCCCTAAAAAAGGGGTGGAAGGGTCTAGTTTACCTGTTCACTGCTTTAATTTTCCTATCCAGGGTGCTACAGTGGTTCCTGTTAAGTAGATGGCCTTCAAACAGAAAGCAAAAAATTAAATTCCAAAGTCAGGCATCACATGTAGCAGCAGTAAAGTGGAAGAAGGGGGAATTGCCACCCAAAGGTGGTGGTCTCGGCTCTTGCCTGATGCCACGCCGAGTCGTTCGCCGTGTGTCGGCATTTTGGATTCGCTGCATTAAGAGTTTGTGTTTGCTGATGCCATTCCAAGCTCAGTTTCCATCAGCTCAGCCTGCATAAAGGGTTCCCCAAAATGCTTTCCAAGCCTCACACCCCAGACCTGCTCAGCCCAAAGGGCAGCCCCTTGTCTCACATAGGGCTTTGCAAGCTTTTAGCTTAGTGAAATGCATTCCTTTCCAGCAGTGTTCACCCCCCAGTAAAACAGTTTTTTCTCTGCCCCCCCTCCCTGCACAGATCAAGGATGGACGCTGGCATCGGACTCTCTTTTCGTTTCGGACACAGGACCCTCAGCAGCTGCCAATTGTCAACATCTACAACCTTCCCCCATCCGAGCCAGGAAAGCAATATCACCTCGAGGTCGGCCCCGTGTGCTTCCTTTGAACCAAGCCATCGAAAGCGGCCTCCAAGGCTTTGACCCCATGTTGGCCTATGTCTTTACACAGGCTCTCCCACCTCTCTGCAGCAAGGACAGCTGGGCTGTATCTTTTGGGTCAACTCTTGCTCTAGCCTTTGGCTCAAGGTCTCAAAGAAGCCGTGATCTACTGAACTCAGCAGATTGTTGAAAGGAGGAATAACAAGGACGTAGGGGAAGCGGGTATCAGTCGGGACGTGGACAGTTAAAAGGGATCAGGGGACTAGATGTTGCAAGCGGTTCCATACACAAAGCTTTTTCCATGACCAAAGAAAACATTGAGAGAAACCTCAAGCAACTTGCAGCGTGTGGTTTCCCCCGCCCCATCACACCCCCCCTCATTTTGTCTTACCTGGTTCCTGAGTTACCAAATGTTCTTTCCATTGAAAAGTAATTAAAAGATAGAGCTTCCCCCTCAGAGCTGGTCACCTTCTGGATGGCCACATGCTGCATCGGGTCTCCAAGGCGGAGCTGCAAGTTGAATCTGGCTGCTCTGTGTACTGGAAGCATTTTGATGTGCAATATTAGAAGAAACAAAATATATATTATTATATTATTTAAAGCAAAAAGAAAAAGAAAAAAAACAGAAAAAAAAAATTAAGTTCCTCCTTCCATGGGTGAGGTTCATCAACGTCCCTTCTCATGTGTGGTGGTGGGGTAGGGGAGAGTCCCGAAGCCGAGAGGGGGGGATGGAAGGAGGAGAGGGGAAGAGATTGGTGCTAAAGTAGAGAGAGAGGATGGGCTCATCTGATTTGTTTCTACCTCTCACTGTGAAATCTCTGGTGCTCTTAAAAAAGTGTGTTATTTTATATATATGACTTTAAACTATTTAAGGTTGTGAAGGTGCTACAGTGTCTTGCCACAGGCTCAAACAAACAAAAGCCCACAGGACCATCTCGCTAGGAAGAGAGGCTGTTATGACCCACAGCTAAATCAGAGAAACAGTCACCTTTAAAGGGATCCTTTCATTGCTGCGGATGTCAAGCGTGTGCAACAACAAAGCGTGTCCGAAATAACTTACAGGCTATTTCAAAAGCAAATTTGTTATTTGTTTGTTGGTTTTGGTTTTGGTTTTTTTTTTAATTAATCAGCACTTCACTGCTTTGGGAGGGGAGTGAGGAATACCGCTCCTCTGGAAGCATCGAGCCTCAGAGAGAGCGATTTGCGAGTCGGTTGTCATGTAACTAGTTTTGCTGTAGTCGCGTTGGCCACACGTCCATGCCAGCTCACGCGTGCAGTGATTCCTTGGTCTACGCTCGTATTTAAACCCCAGCTCTGCAACCCTTCCGCCTGGCCCCTCTGTCAAGGCTGACATGATGGTACCTTGTTTCAGAACCCAGCTGGGCTTGGAGGGTTTTTGTTTTGTTAAGTTTTGTAGAAATTTAGTCTCTGTATGTAAATTTGGAGGATTTTTTTTTTTTAAAAGAGGATAATTATGGTAATCTTTAATTCTATATAAGGAATAATATTGATGTAATCGGAGCTGTACTGTATCAGAAACGCTTCAGTGCCTGTTTGGAGTTTTCATGTCTCATATGGACTATGGATTTTATTTTTTTGAGGAAAAAAAAAAATTATATGTGAGTTTCTTTTTGTGTATTCTTTTTTTTTTTTTTTTTTTTTTTTTTATTTTAACTACTGCCTGCTGGTTGGTTTCCAACAGCCATCAGAAAAGGTTAACAAGCTCTGTCCCAAATACCTCACCCTCTGTGCAGCCCTGCCTCTGCTCAGAAATACCTCACATCCCCGCGCGGGGCCGGCTCGCCCCGGCACCCCCAGGCCAAACTTCCCATCGCTTATCACCCGCTTGCTGCCTTCCCGCACACACACCGCCCCCACGCTCACGGGGTTTTTCCCTCGCTCACCATCGGTTTTGTGTGTTTTCTCAAGGCTGAAGTTACCGTTTGTTCTCATTAAAGCTTTTTTCCTTTTCTTCTTCCTTTTTTTTTTTTTTTTGACTTTAAATAAATATTTAAAACTGAGGCAATGAAATGGGACTCGTATAGTTTTTTTCGCTTCTTCATGGGAAACTAAGTGGGTGAGAGGTGCAGAAATAGCTCGTGGGTGCCAACATTGGCACAAGAGCCCAGAGAACCCCCAGAGAAGCCCAACCCACGCTCCAAAACCCTTCCTCTGGTGCCGGTCACAGCGTGACCTGCCCAGCCCTCGGCGATGCTAAACGCATGACACGGCTGGGGTCCCAGTGGCTCCCTGCCCCTTCCTCATCCACATCCCCATCCTGAGACAGTGCCAGAGGGCAAGAAGAAAAAAAATTTAAAAAAAAAAAAAAGCAAAAAAAAAAAAGCTGAGCTGATCTATTTCATTGCTGAAGCCCAAATCACATCTCAGTCGCTCCAAGCTGACATTGAAACCCAACCTCTCCTTGCTTAGGAGGTCGCCTGATGGACAGCTGATGGACTA
>NW_009258272.1:921503-934992 GCF_000687185.1 Egretta garzetta | reverse complement strand
CCCCCCCGTGCTCTGCCCGTTCCCGGCAGCGCTCTTGCGGCTGGAGGTGCCGAGGGACAACCCCCCCTGGGCATGGGGAAACCAGCTGGGCTGGGGCTGACCATCTCCCACGTGAGCCAGCCGTTCCTGAAACACATTGCTTGTGTCAGGGAAAAAGCAAACACATTTAATAAATAAATCAATGCACTTACTTACTTAATTATGAGGCCAAAGCTGGAGGAGCTATAAGACACTGGTAAATAAAGAGGTTCTGGTTGTTCCCCTGCCTTGTGTTGTCCTCATCCCCCCCCCCGCCTTGCCTCCTACCAGGATTTATTAAACAAGCTTCTGTCTCTACCAGTTATTTAAGATTACTTACTTACTTAAAATAATCCGCTGTGTACGTTACCAGCATCCACAGCCCAAAGGCCACTTTATCACTGCAAGGCTGGGCTGAGAGGAGCCACGGGCAGCAAAACCACCAGGAGCTCAGGACAGGGCAAAATCCAGCAGCGTTCCTGGCCTGCGGGATCCCACCGAGCTGCTGGGGTAGGGGCGGCTCAGGAAAGGGGCACCACTGGGGAGGGAAAGGAAAGGTTGAGGGGTTGAGTTTTTTTGTTTTGATTTGTTTTCAAATGGTGCAGCTTATCGTAGAATGGTTTGGGTTGGAAGGGACCTTTAAAGGCCATCTGGTCCAATCCCTGCGATGAGCAGGGGCATCTTCAACTAGATCAGGATGCTCAGAGCCCCATCCAACCTGGCCTTGAACGCTTGCAGGGATGGGGCATCCACCACCTCTCTGGGCAACCTCTGCCAGTGTTTCACCACCTTCATCATGAGAAAAGTTTCTTCCTTGTTTCTAGCTGGAATCTACCTTCTTTTAGTTTAAAACCATCACCCCTTGTCCTAGCACAACAGGACCTACTCAAAAGTCTGTCCCCATCTTAAAATCACTAAAAGGCCACAATAAGGTGTCCCCAGAGCCTTCTCCAGGTTGATCAACCCGACTCTCTCAGCCTGTCCTCACCTTAAAATCACTAAAAGGCCACAATAAGGTGTCCCCAGAGCCTTCTCCAGGTTGATCAACCCGACTCTCTCAGCCCGTCCTCACGGGAGACATGCTCCAGCCCTTGGATCATTTCCACGGTGCCCTCCGGCCCCACTCCCACAGGTCCACATCTTTCTCGAAGTGAGGATTCCCAGCTTCTGTGGGGCCTAATCCTGCTGCACACACCAAACTGCAGAGCCTCATCCCCCACAGCACCCACCCAATTCCCCGCTCCAGACCACGCATGGACCCCAGCACCAGCCCTGTGTCCTGGCGGGGAGCGACGCTGGTGCAGACCCGAAGCCCTTACAGCCCACGGGTGAGCAGCCACCCAACCATCACCGCAGGGATTGATTTGCCCCGTGGAGGAAAGCCACGTCCAGGTGCCATTCGCTGCCCCAGAGGCCTGCTTTGCCAGGCACCCACAAAATTAATTGCAGTTTCCAAGAACAAAAGCCAGTATCAGTGAAATGTGGGGTTGATGGTGGTTTTTTGGGGGGGGTCCTCACCTTTTCTGCTGGAGCAATCGAAGCTTTTGCAAGCTTAATTTCCTCCACCTGCTATTGCTTCATGCCTGAGCAAACAGCCAGCAGCTGAACAAGCACATTGGGGCTCGGGACATCCAGCTTTGTGGGCGGCTGTATATAAGGGACGGAGCTGAGCCGCATCCCATCAGAGCAGGAGCCTCCTCTCAGCCAGCCAGGCAATGCTGGCCTCCCTCACCCTCCTCCTGGGGCTGCCGCTCGCCCTCGCCACCGAGCTCTCCTGCGATACCCGGCTCGTCACGGTCACATTCGACAATGCCACCATCCCTGGGGTAAGCCCTGCCCTCAGCCTTTCCTATCAGCATCGCAAGCGGTTAAGGTCCAGGAAGAGGTTATGAACCCAGTCAGCAGCTCGACTCTTATCTCACTGCCTGTCCATGCTTATTTTCCTAAAAAAAAAAAAAAAAAAAAAAAATCAAGACTGCTGCACAGGAGCATGGGGACAGGGTGAAGCCTTGCAGCTCTGCCCCCATAAACTCATGAGCAGGTGCTTTTGGGGAAGCTCCTGCTTCCACCTCCCCATGCAAGCCAGGCTGGGCAGCCCCGTTTCCAGTGCTTCACTGCTCTATTCTAAGTCCCTCAAGTGACGGGGACTCAGATCATGAGTCTCCGTCTGCAAAACCCTTCACTGCATAAACATTATTTAGTCCCTTGGGGGTGTTTAAGGGGAGGGAAGTGATGAAAGCCAGGCACAGAGCAGGAGGGACACAACCGTAGAAACAAGAGGGGACAAAACCAAGAGCCCCTCAGCCAGCCGGGATCCTGCACAGGGCGGTCACCTACCAGGGTGCTGGTGGCCACAGGATGGCAGGGCACAGCATCTGGTGCCCCCAGCACAGACCCCAACCCTTCCCTGCTTCCCTCCTCTCCATAGCTCCTGGGACATTGGGTCTACATTGGCGGCGCCTCCACGTACCCGCCTCACCAGGAAGAGCTGAAGGCAGTGAAACACGCGACGTTTTCCTTGTTTCCCAGCAGCCACGAGGACGAGCTCAACGTCACTGAAATCATGAAAGTGTAAGGACAGGGATTCACTCCCTCACCGAGCTCCACCATCCCCAGGGGCATTTCCACCTGCTGGTACCACCCTCCAGGCTGAGACACCCCCATAAATTTGGGGCTGGAAAGCAGCTACACTAAATTTACTTAAGCTCTGCAGCCCAGCTTGAGTTCTGAATTCCCTTGGGTTTGGCTGGGGGTGGAATTTGCCCCATCTGACCTCTCTGCCCCACAGGAACGAGACGTGTGTGGTGAAGACCACCGGCAAGATCCAGGTCTTTCATCACAACTCCACCCTGGCACATGGTAAAGCCCCGGCCACAGTGTGGGTTGGAATGGTGGGGGGACAGACACGGCCGCTACATCTTGCACCCTCCTGTTTCTGCCCCCAGTATTTGGCATTCTGAGCCCCCAGCACCCAGCCCTTTTACACTGAAAAACGTGTCTGGAGGTGGGCAGAAAAAATTTCCCGCACCCCATGCAATGGGTCCAGCAGCACTGTGGGACACAACCAGGCCCCACCGGGACAAAGCTCCCAGGGTAGAGGGGATGAGCAGCCCCTGCCCCGCTGCCCGGGCTGAGCCCTGGCACGGGGCGACACTTGCCGACAGGCGACCCCACTCTCCCTCTGCCTTCCAGTTGATGACCAGGGGACTTCCACAGCCCAGCTGATCCAAAGCGACAAGGACCTGCTAATCATGAAGCACATCAAGGATGACTTCAGGAGCCTGAGCCTCTCTGGTGAGTGGATGCTGCCCTGGATCCATGGGGCATGTCCCTGCCCAGGGACACATCAATGGGCTTACCCAGCCCCCAATACAGAGAAGGGAAAGATGGGGGTGGGCAGGCAGCAATCTCCCATCCACAACATGGGAACCACCAAGGAGCAAAGCAACCCCTAAAACTCCCTTTTTTTTTTTTTTTTTTTTGTCCCCCTTCTCCCTTTACCACCCTGTTTCTCTGGCAGCACGAACGCCCAACGTGAGCAAGGAGCACCTGGAGGAGTTTGAAGCCCAGCTGCACTGCCTGGGCTTCACCGCTGAGGAGATGTTCTTCACCTCCGAACAGGTCCGAACCCTTCCCCAGGGGGCCAAGCCCCAGCCAGCTCCTGCCACTGGCTGGGATGGGGGTCCTGGGGAGGGATGTAAGATCGGTTCCGCCCCTGAAGCCCCTCTCCTCCCTGGTCATTCCCTGCTCTTGGGGTGATCTTGCAGCAAGGGGGCACTGACGGATGCTCTCCCCCTCCCGCAGGAATCCTGTCCCCTGCCTGGGGAGAAGACAGGCGAAGGTGACATGGAGCAGCAGCTGGCGTAACCTCTGTGGGCTGGGCTGGATGCTCCATCCTCATCCTCCTCCAGCCCCTTCATGGGGACGTCCTTGCCTGCCAGCCCCGGCCAGGCTCAGCTCAGTCTCAGGACTTTCTATCAAGGTTTTGTTTTGGTTTTTTTTATCCTGGATTAAATGTGCAGTTTCCCTGTTCTCACCCAGACCCAAAATAAACCCATGTTACAACCACCCGCTCCATCTCTGCCAGGAGCATGGGCAAGGCCCCCTGCTGCCTGCGGTGCTGTGTCTCTGAACCTGCTGAGAGACATGGAAAGTCCTGGATGAAACCCCACCAGGGCTGAGCGTGGCAGTGAGCATGGAGATGATCGTCCCTCCAGCCTGCTCCATTGCAGCACGGGACCCTCCTGGCCACCTCACCCAGCAGGCCCCCTCCAGCCATGGGGTGTTGGGATGCCAGCACCCTCCCATCATCCCTGACCCCATGGGGACACACGTAAACCTGCCAACCCCTTTGGGTTTCCTCCACCGTGACTCAAACCAACCAAGGCAGCTTTAGCACCCAAACACGTGAGTTTTCACCCACCCTGAGTTTTCAAACCAAATCCCACAAGGATGCGCCTGCGCTTGAGGGCTTGAACAGGGGTCACAGCAGGTTGGGGTGACATTGCACTTTCCCTGGGTGTCACTGAGCAGGGGAAGGGGGAGAGGACAGGAGAAACCATCACCCAGGACCAGACCAAAGTACTTGGGGATGCTCTGCTACTGGAGTGGGAAAGGCAACAGAAATAAAGCCAGAAAAACAGACACCCGGTGGCACGGGAGTGGGACAGGGGGGTTGGGGGAGCCACTGCAGGGGATACGTCCAGCAGGACCAGGGTGACCTCCTGGGGCCCTTTCAGCCCCATTTTTATAACCTGTTTTGGCAAGGAGGGGGAAAACGCCTTCCTGCCCTGGAAGAAGTTTGCTCTTTGCAGCCCCCCGGGCTTCATCCAAGGTGGAGGGCAGCTGCACCCCAGGCAGCACCAGGGGGGTGGGGGCTGCATGGTGCCTCATTTGCAGAGTGAGAGAGAACAACCATGGCTGCTCATTGGTAACAAAACAGGCAAATTTAGGGCAAATTTTCATTTTAAATGCAGCAAGCGCATCGCCCCCATCATCTCCAGCCACGTTCACAGCCCACAGCTATATGCTCACTGCCAGTGGCCACAGCCAAGGCCAGGGCAAGCAGCAAGCTCAGTACCAGGCATGCAGCTCTACTCTGGGCAACGTCCCCAAAAAGCGCTGGTTGCGTCACCACCACAGAGCCGGCAGCCCCTGGCACAGAACATCCACCCCCGCAGGGCTGCAAAAGCAAACAGCCAAGCGAGCGCGTCCGTCTGTCCAGGACTTTGCTCTCAGGCAGCCATGGCTGCGGCTGGGGTTGCTGCCGTCCTCAGCCTCGTAGTGCTGCTGCCCGCGACCGCCTTCCCCTGCGGAGCCCTTCACCCACAGCACCCGGACAACACCACGGCATCAAAGGTAGGAGAGAACAGAGCCCCGGGGGGCTGCCCCACTCCTGCAATGAATTTGTGGGTGCTCTGCTAAGCCTTGCTGTCCCCTGGGAAAGGAGGAAACCCTCCCTTGCCCCCCGGCACAGCTGCCGAGGCGCCCTCAGCAAAACATCTGCAACAAATGGGAAACGTTTGCTTTCCAAAACACCTCGAATTACCTGTTTTTCTCATGGTTCCCCAGCAAGCCCCAAAGGCAACCTACAAAACAAGGGAGGCTGGCTGGGTGGTTTTTGGTGCAATCCCCTGCAGCAGCGCAGGGCTGTCCTGGCCCTGCCGCACCACGCATGGGGCACCAGAGCCCACACCAGCACTGTCTCCCAATCCCCACGTTCATCTATTTTTTTTACCCCCTGTGCATTTGCACAGGTTTCCTTTTATTGCTGCCAACGTGGTGCAAGAGGAAGAACTAGCAGAGGCCCGAGGTCAATAATAAGCATTTTGCCACAGAGAGCGGGGAAATCTCTTCCCCAAAGCTCCCCCTGAAAACCCAAAAGCTCTCACCACCCTGCCCCTTTCTCCCTGCAGCTGCTGGGAACGTGGCTCTACGTGGCCGGGGCCGCCCAGTTCCCCCAGCACCTCCTGGAGATGCTGCTCATTGACCATGGCCACCTCCACGTGGAGCCCCGCAGCAGCGAGCAGGAACTGCTCATCAGCCAGCACGTGGCCGTGTAAGATCCAACCCTCAGGTCTCTGCCCTGACCCATCTCCTCCCACACTGCAGCCGTTTCAACAAGAGATACGAGCCTGGGTTCAGAATGGTTTTCCCAAGGGGAGAGTCTCTCCTGGCTTCTCTGTGCATGCTCTCCCATCCCCTCTCTTCCTCACCCCTTCTTTTATTTATTAATTTCAACAGCCCCCAGGTTTAGGCAAATTTTGCAGGGTTTAGAGGTCTGGCAGGCACCAACCCCTGCAGGTGTGGAGGATGCAGGATACAGGCAAGGAGACCTTTCCCAAGGTCCCTGCACCACAGCTGCTAACCCTGCCAGGCACCAAAACCTGTTTCCCCCCCATTCAGGGTCAGACTTTAAGGAGATGAATTTTTCCAGACCAACACAGGCAGCTTTTTGCAATTTCAGTTATTTTTTGGGGTGGAAAACATCTCAGCACCCAGGAGCCCTTGAGCTGGGCAGGGCACAGCTGAGACCAGGAGCTGCAGGTGGAGGTCAGACAAATGCATAGGAGAAATGGCTTAACTTTAACAGTGGGAGCAGTTAACCCTGCAGAGGAGCTGGCACAGCTGGGTTTCCATCCCACAGCTAGGGGCACATGCCTCCAGTGGGGCTGGGGACAGGTCTGGGGCTTCGCTGGTCCTTTCCAGGCCTTGGTGGGGGGTCTTTGCTCTCCTTCCCCACCTCACTCCCTTCCCCTCTCTCTCCAGGGGGGACGAATGTCTCACCAACAACTCCACCTACTTTGACATCACCACCAGTAACACCACGCAGGTGAAGCATGGTAAGCAGCACCGGCAGGCGCAGCCTTGGGGGTTATCACCCAGTCTTTTTTGGAAGGGCTGAGACACGCAAAGGGCTTATGTCAATGTTTTACATCATCTGACATTTTATTCCCGGGTTGCTTTGTCCGTTTGAAGCCCCGGTGGACTCCAAATGGCTCCCCGGGGCAAGGGGCACCCAGGGTCTAAACCCCACGAAGCAATGCCGTGCCAGGAGCAAGGAGCAAACCCGCTCATATTGCAAGGAAGGAGACCGCCTCATTTGTAAAGTTATTTCGCAATCCCTGTGGGAGAGGAGGAGAACATTTATGGCAGGTTTCAGCTCTGAAATAGTTTCCTCCTCGCTGAGGAAAGGGGGTGAGCCATTTGCGGTGGGAATTGCAAACCCCCGCAGCCGCGGTTTGCACTGCGATCCACATTCCTGCAGCTCCCCCTGCTCACGCCCCGAGCACCAGCGAGCCCACCCCACCCCACACACCACAACACTAGGACGGGAGCTGGGTGGCTTTGGCTCCTTCATGCCCCAGGCCCACGTTTAAGAAATTTAATCCAAATAAACCAAGAGCCAAACAACTCGCCCCACATCAGGACATTTGTCCTCACCCACTGCCAAGGGCTGGATCCTGGGGGCTACGGGCATTGCCTGCACCCAGGCTGCGGTTTATCACTGATGCAGCACTGAAAACCTGAATATTGTGGCTGTTCCCAACCTCAACTCTGTTCTCTCAAAGCCAAGACCCATCAAACCGTGGGGACGCTGATGAACCTCAGCTCTGAAGACGTTTTACTCATCCAGTACCAACTGCAGAGGGAAAGGACGTATTTGGGACTGTATCTCTATGGTATGCAAACTCCATCCTAAAGTAACTTAGAGCTATCGTGGGACACCAAAACACGCACATAAAATTATCGGCTACATCCACGCAGCAACCTGGTTTCACCAACAGTCAGTGATTTTCCCAAGATCGACGCTCCAGGGGTCACAAGAGTATTTACAAATCCCATTAAAACCTAAATCTCTTGGCAGAGCGGAAAGACCAAGTTAAAGACAAAACCCACTTACGCCATAAATGTTCAAAGAACAGGAAATAAACACAACTCAGCATCGATATCATCGTATAATCTCAGTATTTTCAAGCCAACCATGATTTTTCGGTACTTACCTCCCAGGGCAGAGCACGTGGCTTTGCAGCACGGGCAGAGGCAAAGCCGATCAGATCTACCCACAACCCCATAAAGCAGCATTTTAGACCTTGATAAGGCTTCCCCCATTGCCCTGCCAAGCTGCAAAGCAGTTGCTTAAGAGAGTTTGAAGACACATATGAAGACATACTCAGCCTTGGTCCCTCCTGATGCCCCAGGAGTGTCAGACCATCCTGCAATCCGTTAAAGCAGACAGGACCAGAGCTCTCTGGGGAGAGGCTTAAAAAAAGTGATACCCAAGGTTGGTTTTGTTCAGGTGTATTCACCACGGGGGCTGAAAGACCCCAGCAGCGATCGCCTCCGCAGCAAGCGTTGGTGGGAGCACAGGGATGGGAGGCAGCAAGGGCAGGGACGCAGCATGAAGGGCTGTGCCAAGGCCACCGGTCAGTATTTAACGCCTGGCAAATGCTTCTCCTTTTGCAGCCCGAAACCTGAGAGTGAGCACAGCCCACCGGGAAGAGTTTGAGCACCAGGCCAAGTGCCTGGGGCTGAGCGAAGAAGAGATCGTGTACGCACCGTGGAAAACGGTATGTGGCTGCTCATGGGTGGGCGAGGGTCAGCAGAGCCACCGCAGCCCCCCACCCCAGGCAGGGGTGCCAAGACCCCGGGCTGTAGCTCCAGCTGCCAAACTGGGGTCTTGCAGAGAGATTTTCAAGGTGGTGGAAATGATTTAGGGGACTAAGTAAAGGCAGGCTTGCTTTGACAGCGACAGTGGTTTAAAATAACACACACACCCCTGCTGATATGTGACTCCCCAAAGCAAATACCTGCACCTGAGCATCTCCAGTGGGAAACCCAGTAACTGTCTGCCTCCCCCTGCTAGGGGGGAGATAGCTAAAACATGGCATTTTTGCCCCAAAATTCCTGATTTTGCGCTGAAATTCCACATTCTGTCCCCCCGGCAGAAGCCAGCAGCAAGGGGCAGGAGGGGCCAGTGCCCCGGGGTGCTGCATGGCCCCGCTCCAGCCAAAGCCACAGCAATTTAAACCCCTAAAAACCTCGGCTTGTTTTCAGATCGGGATGTGATTTTCTGGCACCCAGAAGTGCTGCATGATGAGCAGGTTCACAGCCTGGCTGGCTGTAAATGGGGCTCAGGAAGGCTGCTCAAACCAGCCCTCCTCCTGCCCCGGCATGGGGTATCCAGCACAGAGGCTCCTTTTGGGCTGGGGTCCAGCCCTGAGCTCCCAGCCCCACAGGACATCAGGAAAGAGGCAACACAATCCACTCACACAAACCCAAGTTTTTTCTTTAGTTTTTCCATCAAAACATTAACCAGACCTAGCCCTAACCTCTGATTTAGGACATTTTATCCTGCAAATGACCCAGTCCCCAAGCCAGCTCAATGGGGCTCCTTTTGCAAAGCAGGGGGTGAAAAAATCTCTTACCTTTTCCTGTCCTGTCCATCCATTCCTGTCCTGGCCATCTGCTTGTCCATAGCAGGAGACTCTGAGCTTCCAGAGGTGCCCAAAACCCCACTCCAAGCTGCCGGACTGGACCTGACACCAACCAACCTCAACATGCTGCTTTTAGAAATATCCTGCACGGGTTCAGGGGAACCAGGGACAGGGAGACAGGCACAGGCTGAAACTCTGGTTGTGGGGCTGGGCCGGGGCAGGTCTCCTCTTCCCATTAGGCAACGGGCAGTACTTGGGAGGCAGGGCCCAGCTCCCCCAGATTAACAGCTGCATCACATTTAAATTTGAGCCAGACAAATTACACTTCAAGAAAGCCAAGGTGAGTGGAATAAGCCAGAACTGTTCGCCCTTACAAGCCCCAGAATGATGGCTGTTGGCAGAGAAGGGTTTCATGCCCAGCCGAGAGACAGGACACCATGTCAGAGGAGTAAAATGAAACCAATTAAACAAATGCAGAATAGATTCTGGGCACCTTTGTCATCAGGCTGAAATAATGGACGTGAACAGAGCACCAGCAGAGACTCATGTACCCCTGCATCAGCCCAAGGCATTCGCAGAGCCTAAACCACACTAATCCTGAGTGCCTGGGTAGCACAAGCTTTTTATTTCTGAAAAAGATTGAATCCCCCTCTACTTCAGAGCACACTTGCAGGCCCACCAGCATAGCACAGCTTTGCTCCAGAAATCTGGTTTCCTCCTTACAGCACAGGGGTGGAAAATGGCCCCAGCAGCAGCTCAGCAGCCAGATGAGCAGCGTCTGAGTGGGGCAGTGTGGGGAAGCCCCTGGCTTCTCCAGGCCCTCTTAGACTTGTAATCAGATAAAAAGGAAAAGAAAAAACACTTCTTTCTTCAATAAATTCTCTCCTGCTGCTGCCCTGGCAGTTGCACTTACCCCATCATTGTTGTTTTGGAAGGAGCTGTGTCAAGTGAAAGAAATGAAAAAAGGAAACTACCCATGCACGGAGCCCACGGCTGCAGTCACAGCATCGCCTCCCCCGGGTACCCACCAGCCTGGGAACACCGGTAACTGATGCCACATTGGGCAATAAACGTTTTCCTCAAATTCGATGCATTTTGTTGCTGAGATGCTGGAGAGCAGGGGTCCTGAAGAGAACAGAAGCGGAGCTTGCAAAAAGAAACTGAACACCCAATTCACCTTGTGTGCCGTTCGAGTAGGAGTTGGGAAAGGTCAACCTTAAGCAATCAGGGGTGCAAGACAAGGCGACACGGGGAAGGTTTTTTTCAGTGCTGACTCAGGCAGCTCAGCTTCACACCAGGTTTGCAAGAGAGCTCTACTAAAAAAAGCAGTACTTAAATGAGGCAGTAATAGAGACTAACCAGAAGGGGGCAATCATTAACTGTTTTAAATGAGGGAGCCAAGCATTTGGTGAGTAACTGGAATATATAGAAGGCTAGAAACTTCTCTGTAACTGTGGTCTGAGAGGAAGAGGGTGCTTAGCTAGAAGCGACCACCCAATACTCATAACAGCAGCTCAACTGCCCGAAGTGGCCCAGCCGGGGCTGATATCCCTGCCTAAAGCCTTTGGACTGGGCGAGAGCTTCCCTTCATGTTCATCCACAGCAAAGTTTGCAACATAATATGACGACACTGAAAAATTATCCTGCTGCCAGAGAGGGAGGGGGTGCTAACCCAGCCCAGGCAGGATTTTTACTTCCCAGAGAAAAAGGTCATGTTTCCTCATTTCCCAATAAGCTCAGCACCCTGGAGGCAAGAAGGTTGAAGTGCCAAAAATTGCCTTCCGTGCCTGCCGTACATCCCTGCACTCATCGGGCACCTCCCGCATCCGTCACCGCACCCCCGGCCCCAAAGGGAGGGAAGCACCATCCCTCTGCTTGTGAGAGGGAGGGGGAGTGTAAAGAGACTGCTTTTGCTGCGTGTCTGGGAAGTCACTCAGCTCTAAACCTAGTAATTAAGCACTGAAAATATCTCTCTTCCTTAAAAAGGAAGAAAAGGCGAAAAGCTGGAGGGAACACAGCGAAGAGCAGAGCCCTGCTCCTCCCTCTGCAGCACCGGGGTGCCCTGTCCCCGTGCGGCACCGTTTACTGGGCAGGATTTCAGCTTTGAGCCTTGGGCCCGATTCCTGTAGTAACAATGAATTTTACAAGGTCAAGTACAGCAGAGTCCCTCCTGCTCTCAGTGCACAGGTACCTGGCCAGCCCTTGCCTCAGACCCATCTTTATCAGGTTCTGATACAAAACACGCCCCCCACCTCCAGGAGCAAGACAGTGAAGGGCAGGAGGGGATGCTGCCAGCAGCCTCCAGCGACGCAGTCTGGAGCGTGACGGTAAGCATCTCAGCTGACCAAAGCTGACACCGCTGGAAAGCAGCGGCTCAGGTTACAAGGACCCAGACTTTATGAGTAGATTTATAGCTGAATAAGAGCCCTGAATCGCAGTCTGAGACACAGGGAACCAACAAACCCAGTCTGGCCCTTGCGGCAAGTTTTGTTAACCAAATTAGAGGCTGCTTGCCCTACCAGCTATGGTTCCTGAATGACCTTCAAGGATAGCTCCTGAAGAAAAAATTGTACAAAGCCTTTCTTTTGAAAACCCTGTAAGCCAGGTTCCTTCAAGGGCATAATTGGGCTGCAGAGTTTCCAGCTTTTCTGGGAAACTCACTTCTCTAGACAAGAGTTATGGATACCGCACAGATAAGCAAAGTCCAGCAACACTCAGAGATAGGTTAACAGTATCTGAACATCCCTGACTCATCACTATCATATCAGCCTTGACCTCAGGTTTGCCGGTTTTGCCTTTAAGAAGAATTCTGTTCTGTCAGGTCCTTGTAGGGAGAATCCTTCCTGGTGTCAGTGTCCTTTGTGAGAATCATCCCAGAAGAGTCTGGCCACCACAGCACCAATAAACCATATCGAGAAAGATGCAGACACGTGGTATCTCTTTGACAGACCTTTATTAGCAGACTGTTCCCTACATGAAGAATCCAAGTTAGATTTGCATTATAACAATTTGTGGTTACAGCTACAAAGATGGTTGTCATTTTGCATTGATTTTTGCATTCGGATATTCGTATTTCCATTAGGCCACACTGGTAGGAAGGAGCCACTGCAGAATTTATGACAGGTCTCAAGAAGGGGGCGGAAAAAAAAAAAAATCATATCACTAATCCAGATTGGTTAGATTTCCACGTGGCTAACTACTGACAGCACTGGATAGTCAAGGCAGAGCCCAACTAGGAAGACTCTCCATGAACCACCAAAATATGTCAGCAAAAAAGCAGCTGCTGAGTGCTAGCAAATCCTTTTTGGATTTCTCACACACTTCTCCACAGGGCCCAGTTGGATGCGAAGAGCACTGGCTCAGCAGCAGGGTCTGCTGATTCAGCCTCAAAGGACAACTGCAGCAGCTTGTGTCCAAGTGCAAGTTTCCTTCCATCTCTCTGGAAACTTGTATTTTCTTTAGTCCCTGAGATTTCTCTCATCCCCCCTTACCTAAAACTTCCCCAAGATCGCTCTCAATTAGCCATTGTGACATCCAACATGCACAGACCTTCTACTTCCCAACTTCAGCCATCCACCTGAAACCCTTTCAGCCATGCACAGAGGCAATTCCAAAATAAGGCAAGCCCCACAGTGCACCCTCTCCCCTCCTCCCAAGGTACTGCTTCCTCACCAGCTCCCTTCTTGCTACAGAATTTCTCTGGGCTGAGGTCCTCCAGCAACAACCCCAGATGTGGGAAAGGCAGCTCAAGGCCCACAGGGAAGGTACGCAAGCGACTTCAGCGTCCCTCCCCACAACTCAGCTGTGTAATGTAAGAGAACAAATAGAGAACTTTTTAAAACAGGAGAAATACAAGCACAGTAACAATATTTAAACAAGTCTATAAAAATAGTCTGACATAACTCTGTTCAAATAAATACAAAATAAATATGCTTTAAGCAGTAAAACAGTGGAATGCAACGCTGGTCCATTTTGCCCAAAATGAAAAGTTGGATGAGGATCTCCCAGGCCTCAGAAGCCAGATCCTATCAACT
>NW_009258272.1:895856-921466 GCF_000687185.1 Egretta garzetta | reverse complement strand
CCCTTTGAAAGAAAAGCAAGCGTGTCTTCAGGACTGAAAGCTCACCCCTCCCAGTGACAACCAGCCCCTCTCCCTAACACCCCTTCTGACAGCAGACACACTCCTGGCTTGGGGACTCCATCCCGCTAATGCAAACCTGAACGTCAATCTACAAAGAGGTCTAAAGAGATAGATAGCAGCGTAGGCACAGGGTTTGGAAAAGGTCCACCAGCTATCCTCGGCACCAGGCAGAATGGATTTCAGAGGTCCATGCAACGCTGCACAGGGGCTCTCACGTCGTGCTGGGAGCACAACTGCACAGGAGCTATAAAATATTGTCTTTTGGTCACTAAAGCCATGCATCAAGGTGCCAGTCCATCCAGGGCTCTCCTGCCTTCCCCTTTCCAAGCCCCTGCGGAGTATAAGACAAGCCAATCCCAGCATGCAAAGAATACAGGCATGCAGGCTCTAGTCTGCTGCTTCTGTTAGTAAGTGCATCTTGTTAGTGGATTTATGAGACACACTTAAACCTATAAAAAAATAAATAATCCTAATTCTTCATCAGGCTGGCCTAAGTAACCTTCAGCCCAACTGGATAAACCAACTGCCCACCAGCCCTCAAAACCAGTATAGTTCAAAGTTACATTTCATGTCAAGTCTTGGAAGCAGAACATGAATGTCTCCTACCCAAAGGAATACATGTAAACATAATAACAAGCCTGGTGTGGCAGCAGCTCCTACACAAGGTTTGTACAAATTTAAACAACGGGTAGGAAGTTAAACAACTGAATGGAAAAAGAAGCTCTTTCGGCAAGTCAGAAGGTGCTCATCTGCAGGTAAACAGCGCTGTATACACAATACGCTGAACGCAGACCTGTTACGCAGATCTTTGCTACTCTGCCATACTGCTGGGAACTGACCTCAGCAACTCCCGCCTTAAGATTCTCCCAGGAGTTCGCCTCCTGGTCTCCCAAGAGGCCCAACGAAAAGGACCACGTGATGGTTTATGTGGAGCTCTGAGTAGCAACACGGTAAAGGACATCAGATCCTCCCCCTCCCCTTACTGACTCACAAACTATCTGAGATTTCACAGCTTTGCTTAGTCAGCTTAGTGTCAACACATTCACAGAATGAGAGATGGCTATACGTCTTGGGATTGCACCCCAAGCTTTCAGAGTTCAAAGTCCTCAGCATCTCCTGGTCACCGTGACTGCACGCCCAGAGTCATCTTCAAGTTTTCGTAAACGACGTAGCTGATGCTTACAGCTGGGATCACCTTCATGAAGTTCGGCGCCAGACCCCGGTAAAGACCAAATGCTCCTTCTGTCTTCAGAATGTGTTTAAACAGTCCCCTCATCGTCACTTCAGGAGCACCCTCCACTGAAGCTGCAATAGGGAAAGCCACAATAAATAATGCAGCCTATGTGGTGAAAACACTTGAAGGTAACACCTCTCTCAGAGCAGTTCTGATTCACGTGCTTCTTGTGGATGTTCACAGACCAGAGGTGCTTCATGGGGGATAGCATCTAAATTCTCAGCAAGCCACAGCCATGCTGCACATCACAGCCATTTTCCCAAACTGCTTTGCAGACACCCTTAGCCCAAAACTCCTAAGCAAAACAGGACCTCTGTCCCGGAGGTGCTTAGCCCAGATGCTAAGGGCAGCACGAAGTCCACTGTCCTCTTGCAGCATGACAAATAGCCTGATGCTCAGCTGCACAAGCCAGTTAAGGCTGTTGTTGCAATGTTTACACTAGAGGACCTTTACCCTGCTCAGAGACCATGACAGGAGTTCCCACAGTTCCCAGAAGTTCTCACCTTGGGCCTGCATGCGTGTCCTCACAAGCGCCAGCGGGTAACTGGCAAGCTGTCCACAGGTGCTGGAGATGGTGCCACAAGCCAGCAGAACGAAGACTCCAGGGTCAGCACTGTTGACAGCATAGCGTTGCAGCCAGGCATTTTTTAGTGTCTGGAAGGAACAAGCAGATGTTAGCAGTGAAGAGGCAAATCAAATGAACAACACGTTACATAAAAAATCTAGCATAAAGGCCTAGAAAGCTATGTTGCAAATTCAGCCAGAGGCTTCCCAAATCTTTTGGGCTATTGCTACTGTAGTACCTGGGGAAAATCCTTTCTTTAATTTTCTGCTGCGGTTTTCTCATAAAAGAAAGAAACAAGGGACCATGCATGATATTGACTAGGCAAGGAGAATCGTTGTATTGGATTATCTTTTAGGCCATTTTACCTAAAAAGTCCATTTGTGCCCCCCCATAAGGCTGATCAGGAAAGCTGTGATAAATTACTTAAACTC
Source organism: Egretta garzetta (assembly GCF_000687185.1). NCBI lineage: Eukaryota > Metazoa > Chordata > Aves > Pelecaniformes > Ardeidae > Egretta > Egretta garzetta. The sequence continues at coordinate 919,176 of NW_009258272.1, read as the reverse complement.
CTGTAGTAACTGACAGGTCCGACAGGGATAAAGCTACACAAGCAGCAGAGCCCTACAATGGGTTAAAGGCTTCATACCTCATAGACTGCCAGGTCAATACCAGCATACGGAATGATGCCTAGCATGTTGGGGATGTAGCCTTTGTAGAAGGCAGCCATTCCTTCCTTCGAAAGGATGTTTTTGGCACAATCCAACATGCCTGAATATTGTCCTGTCTTCCTTAGAGCCATCCGTGTTTTCAGAACCTAGAAGACAAGAATAAATACCATGAAGGCATACAGGAGAATCAATAGGAGAAAAACGTATAGACAATATCATTCTTAAGAGCACAATGGTCAGCAAGTGTCATGATAGCATCTCTGAGAATTCATTAATTAAGCTATAATAGCGTTGGTGTTCTACCCACATTTTTCCATTTTGGCACCCTGCCCTGACCCCTCGTGGGCTGGATGATCAGCCACTTGCCTCACCTCCATTGGGTAGATGCTGCTCTGTGCAATGGCCCCAGCCAGAGAACCAGCTAACAGCCGCTCATGAATCCTCAGCATTTCTTGGTCGGTACCGATGAACCGCTTGATCTGTAGAAGCCAAGACAGACAGACACTGAGGCTCGCTGACTTATCTCAGCTGCCTGTTTTTGGTTTTTTTCAGCTTGTCCTTCTGCAAACCGTTCTGCAGCCAGACTTGTCTGTGCCCTTTTACCCACCTGCTCATAGGCCATGAACTTAATGGCAGATTCCGGTGCAATCTTCAACACATTGATGCCATTCCCTCGCCACAGTGACCTTGGTCCACCCTCTCGGATCATTTGAGTAAAACCGCCAACAATGCACATGTTGTTACTGCGGGAGGCATGAACCTGGGAGAGAGAGCACAAGCCTGGATTAGTTCCAGTCCTGATTACGACAGTTCTACGTTTCTCTGTAATCCAGGGACAAAAGGGCGCTTTTTTATTTATCCAGAGATTTGCCAAGGCTTTAATCCCTTCAGATAACTTCTACAATAGGAAATCAAGCTGCTTTTCTTTTTTTGCGAAGTCTAGTGTTAACTAATGAAACTAATCAATATCTCCCTCTGGAATGGGAGGAAAGGTTAAATAGGCAACTCTCATACCTAGCGTAGGATCAGGTACCCAGGGTAAACCTCTCAGCTGGCTCAAGAGCAGGTACAATGACAAAGCAGGCTAAAAATCAAGTTTTTGTAACTCCTTTCTAACACTGATAATATTTATATTGAGTATGAGCTCTGCCAGCTGACCACCATAACCACTTCAACTCTCATGACCTCAGGGTCTCTCATGGAAACACAAGACTTGAACCTGTTTCACCAAACCCCAAGTTTTCCAGTGCTCTAAACCACAAAGCTCTCTAACTACTGACAGTTTTCACAGGTCTACCTCCCAAAAGTCTCTCTGGTTTTTTTTTCTAGTCAATGAAGAATAACTTCTTAACATGACTTTGATCATTCAAATAATCCAAACAGCTTTCAGAAATAGCAATATAAGAGCAACGAGATTAATCCTGGCCAGAGTGCTGTACTGTGTTGATGAACATTATCATCTCCTGGGGCTCCAAGAATATTAAAGGAATCTGCCTGGGTATTCAAACAAACTGGAACTGCTCCCATCATACCTGCATGAGCACTTTCAAGCGGTCCAAAGGAGCTGTACAGGTTCTGGACACGGCACCTGCACCTCCACCTGCAACCAGATGTCTCCACCACATCCCTGTCTGTCTCTCTTCCACTGTGAACTCATCAGGGACAGTCAAATTCTCTCCTACATCAAAGATCTGCAAAAGTATAAAGCATTGAGAAATGTTTCATCAGCTAGTGATCTTGCCAAAGTTTTATTGCTCTTTATCCGTGCTAGGCATTGAAGTACTGGATACACTTATTCCAAGTCAGCAGCTTATCTATAGCCATTAACCGTTGTGTCTGGCCACAGGAACTGCCACTGCTAGAGCACATCACAAAGGGAACCTTCACATTTAGAGACTTCTGTCCAAGGAGCTGGCAACTGCTGAACATTTGCCTGCATTAAAATACTGTGGATCATAGTAAGGAACAAAATGACCAACTGCAGGCAGCTGCACAGCGAAAGAGCTGGACCTCTCTGGAACCTTCCAAGCTCGCAGCCAGTTTAATCTTGTTACATGCTATTTACACACACTGAAATATCTCCAGGAAGGACGGCTGCCTGTCAAATCAGTTTCTAGTCTTAACAGGTCCTGAACCAGCAGGGGCTGGCCACTGGTATAAGCTCTCAGAGGTGCAAGCCAAGCGAACACCCTCATCTTCTTGCAGAACATGCAGTTATCAAAAACTTCAGAAGCCGTGCCAGTGATAGGTGGCAAGATAACAGGAGAGGACAGGAAGCAATTGGGCTTCAGGGCTACAAGGCAGCTATTGAACCATGAAGAGAAAGATGGGGACTGCTGATAGCAGCTCCTGGGGGTCAGGACTCTGACTGAGAAGCTGGGAAAAGACCAAGACCTGTTGTGGAGGAACCATTTCTTACCGTGGAGTGCTTCCAGTACAGGATGATTTCAGGAATGTTCTCCACTGGGTGCAGCAGGTGGTAGTCTCGCCACTCATTCCAATCAATTGTCATTGTCCCATTTTTATCCATGCTAAAAAGATTTATCATTAGATGAGTACAGACTCCCACTGGATGACAAATTCCTCCTCCCCTTCCCTTTGATTATTCAGGCCTACACCAAAAAGCGCTTTGCAAAGCAACTACTAAAAGACTTCTAAAGAGACACAAGACAAAGCTAGGAAATCTTCTATTCAGACACTGCAGAGAGGTAGAATTAGGCTCCCTTTTTCCTCCCCTCTCTCTCCCCTTTAACTGACCCAAAGGATTAGTTGCACCCCCTCCTACCAAACTTACAGACATAGCTGACACTGAAGGGAAAATAATACTTACTAGGTGACAGGACCCCAGAAGTGTCCCGTCCTTATTCTGACACACAGGCAAACAGACAGAGGGAAGGTAGCAGAGGAAAGAAAGAGGAAAAAACAGCACAAATAAGTGGTTGTTAACATGTTACTGCCACACGCATAAAGCACTCAGCATTTCCAAAGAGCAATTGCACAGTCCCTCTCCAAAGCAGCAAGCTCAGGGCAGCAGGACAATCAGACAGGGGTGCAAATCAGCTCAGGTGCAAGCACTTCCCCACAACAGGTCCGTGAGATAAGAGATTCTGACGGTAACTCTCCAGAATGAATTATGACCTTGTAAGTGTCAATTCATGGGGGAAAGGGGAGGGAGAGAGAAAAGTAATAGGGAAAAAGGTAGGAGCTAAAGTCTCTGGAAAGTGTACAGGGTAGAAAGAGGAGATGGGTTCCATGTCCCTACACTTTCTTCTAACCCCCTCAACAGTAAAACAGAAGAAACAGCCAAATCCTCACCTCTTCAGTATTTTCTCAGCCTGCTGTTCAGAGATCTTGACTCCCAGGTCCCGAAGAGACTGTACAATCTCCTGGGCATCAATACGGCCTGCAAAGATAAGCCAGTGAGCTCAAGTATACGTGTTACAAGCTAACACATGCAGTGGTCTGTCCATGAGCATGAGAAAGGTGTTTACCATCATTCTTCTTATCCAGACTCTTGAAGACCAGTCTCAGCTTCTTTTCATGATCTTGGAGATAGTGAACAAATTCCTCAAAATCCAGCTGTCCATCCAGGTCCTTGTCTCCAGCCTTCACAATTTTCTGTTCAGGAAAGAAAAAAAAAAAAAAAAAAAAAAATCAAAAACTGTCAGTTCCTTTGTTCATTCAAACAGATCTGCCCTTCTCCCATATTCAAAGATCATTTCCTACAACTTTGACTTTTCCTCCAGAAAGTAGCCAACAGAATTATGGTAATTCCTCAAAGAAATTTGATCAAAGCAGTAGTGTAAAAGTCACCTGATTCCAGGCAACTGTCTCCCAAAGTTAGCTACGCAGATGAAATACCTCATGGTTTTATCAGGGATACTCTGCTAGTATCATGTGTCTAATCTCAGTCCTGTATCTTGATTAACACCTTACACAGCCCTTGTAGAGCTTCTTGAACTACGTATGAGGCAACACCTTTGCACAAAAAATTAATCACAAAACTTCAGGTGATAAAAAAACCTGAACAGAAGAAGGAATTTCATGCCTACTACGATTCTTAGAGAAGTAAGCTCCCTCTGGCAACAACTAACCCCAACCAGAAAAAGCCTGTCCAGCTCTAGTGGACACAGCCAAAGATAAAAACCCCTATGAACTGGTTTAGGCACCCTGGAGCTATGTGCTTTAATTATACAAGTTTCCATGAGATGCATATAGAACAAGAAAAGGTTCTTAGTAGGAGAAAGCTGAAATCAAGATCAGACTCTGTGCCAGACATCTAGGACAAGGTAAACGACTAATTAACTCACTCTGGCATGAGGCAACAGCAGACGGACTGTCCTATCTAAGGGCACGTGGCTACTTGTTGACAGGAGAGGTGATCGCCGGACTGCAAGAATGTGGCTCAGGGAGTTCCTAGTCCCCTTCTTGTTCAGCCACTTGCCTTTGACAGTCTTTTTCAAGATGAATCAGTGAGCAACACTAAATGAGGTATGATTCAGTCTACTGCAACATCTAAATTTTTGTTTTAATTCTTGTAACATGTATGCAAACAGCAGGTGGGCTGTTAAGGAAGCTCTGAGCTGAGATCAAACACTAGGCTCACCCTGTGTTCAGTGTTTAGGCTTCAAAGGTAACAGGCAAACCTAAGCTTATTTTGATACTTCCTCAGCCTATGAGTACCAGTCCCCTTTGTAAGCCTCAAGTCTTTGTTTCAATGCCATTTTAAATTACTTCAATACTAAAACACTCTGCCACCCCACCAAGTCCTGTCACTTTAGCCCTAATGCTATGAGGATTATTCCTAATCATTATATGAGCCTTAAATAAGAAAGTGCTATCCCAGCTGCCCTGACCTTTGAGGTGTGCCCAGTATTCTTAACCTGCAATTTATCATATGACTGTTGTAAAGTTCAGATATGACCGCAGGTTCAACTGGCAGGCTAAAGTTACTCCAACACCCCTCACATGTCAGCAGGCTGGCCTTGAACAGCTGAATCAGGGCTTCCCTCTGACTGGCAACCCCCAACCACTTGACAGGCACTAATAATTCAGAGGCACTGTAAGGGAGACGCAACTGTGCAACTGCTCCCATTCTCTCAGCACACCCCTAATAACCGCAGAGATGTGCAATGCATGATCAAAGACCGCAGATAATAAAAGCTGCCTAGCTCTGCTAGCTGCCTTCCTCCACGAGTGCAAAGCACAAATGCTGCAAGCCTGTCGAACAGTAACCTGCAACACATGTGAAGGGTGAGAAAGCCAAGCTCCCAGTATCTTCTCCAGAGATATGAACAAGTATCTGCCTGCAGCTCTTCACCGTTAACAGCAAATATGAAATCTCCGTAGACAGAACTGCTCATTAACAGCTATGCTGGCTGCAGGCGTTTCTATGGTCACCTGCATAACGCAGCCCCTGCAGCACCCTTTGGGACCTCACACATTTTAAAGCCTGCTACATCTCCTGCTTGTGTGTCTGCACAAAGGTATAAAAACTCAACCCAGCTTTGTTGTTCAATAATCAGCTGTCTGGGCTCCTTACAGCCTGGTCGTGAAAATCATGCCCGAAGCAGCGAGCCAAAAGCAAAGGGTGTGATGCAGAGTCGGACAGAGCGCTCCGCAGGTTTAGTGCATCTCCCTTCTGCAGTGAAGGGAAAGGCTCTTGCACAACCTCCCCCGGCTCAGCCCTCAGCCACTCTCCCACTCATAGCACAAACCTGCTCACATTCACCGGGGCGAGACCTGCCTCGGCTTGAGCTGACATGAGATTACACACCCCCCATCAGAAGGAGGGCAGGCGGAAGGGTGTAAAAGAAGGAAAAGGAAGAGGATGTGAAACGTTAAAGGCCAGAAGAAACCGTAGCTTGGAAAAGCTCTTTAACTTGCATCAAATTAACTGGTTTAAACGGTCTTAAAGGCACTGAAATCTCATCACATTCAAGCCAAAAGAATCAAAAAGAAAAAAGCCCACTCCATGCTCCTTTGGCAATCCCTGCCACGAGGCAAGAGAACTGTATCCATGCTGTACCCAGCTATTACGACAGAGCCATCATCAACTTCTCCCCCTCTGACCAGCCACTGGGGTGCTGGAGACCACCCCTCCTTAGCTTGCTCCCACCCGTTCCTCCCTCGGGGCCATACCTGCTTCCACTGGCGGTAGGTGGAGAACTCCTGGGAAGGAATGAAGAGGCTGAGTCGGAAGATAGATTTGAGTTCAGCCGGCAGCCCCTTCGACTCAAAGTATTCAAACTCCGTCTGTGACTCCCCGAACACTGGCACATACAGACAGAGGCAGAGCATCTTTCTGAGCCGGAGACTCAGCTGCCCTGCTCACACTGACCGGGAAGGGAAGTAAAACTGAATGATTCCCCGAGCTAATTTCAGTGCGTAGTGGAAAGGAAATGCCAGCAAATCTCATGACACATGCCTATGAGCGCAGCCGGCTCTGGTGGGATTGGCTGTCCAAGCCCTGCCCTTCTACTTAAAAGGGAAGCCGTGGCTGTACAGACCCACCCCGCTGCCAGCAAGACACTGGATCCGGAGGAGGCAGGAGGCATGTGAGCTGCCTCCCATTGCTCAACAGCAGGCTCCCATTAAGACCTTACATCACACTCCCGCAAGTTAACTCTTACCAGGCGTCTCATTTAACCCAAGAGGCTTTGGCCAACATCCAAGACGCTCACTTGCTGTTCCTTACATCCGAACGGTCCTTTCTGATGCTGTGCTCACCACTTCAGGGATTTACACACGCAGCACAGTAGGGACCGGTCTTGATCATAACCTCTCCCACCACACAACATAGGAGGACTCTCACTGTCTTCCTCTTCCCAAAATTCTTCCTCTAAAAACATAGTAAAAGCAAGATGCCACCCACTTACTGCTTTCATACACGTTTGGGATATCCAGCTGAAACAAAAGCCTCAACATTCCACTTTTGTACGGTTACTTGCTATGCCAGAGCTGATTGGCTTTGGTTGGAAGTCTTCCCAAAAACACTTGTGCCAGCTGGGAGCAGGCAACTCCTGCATACCGAGACCTCCTCTGCAGCACTCAGCAGTTACTAATATGGGCAGCAAAAAAGCCTGTGGAGAAGGTTTGCTGTTGTGCTGGATACCCAGAAAACTTCCAAAATCAAGGGCACGCTTCAAAACAGACCCAGTTGCTTCAAAGCCTCCTAGCTAAGCATCCACACAACAATTACAACAGCTTACTAGTTTTTCCTCCTCTCTCAACTACAATTAAACATTGCAGTCGGATATGCGCTATAATGAGAAGTGGCCTGAGCAGAACAACATTTTCCAGTTTCCACCATTTACAATTTAACCACATTGTAAGCAAGTTCCTGAGCTTTCATCAGGGGCAAGCCAGGCTGGAGAGGGAGTGTGGCACATGCATCATTTAATGCAGATATAATTACAGGCTTCTGAGCATTTAGTGGAGTTTGATGTATGGGATAACACCTAGCAATACAGCAAGAGTACCAAAGAAGTGCAGCAGGTAACAATACTGCTCAGTACAGAATTACTAATTGCTAACATTAATTTTAAAATAAAATCATAGTCTTGGTATTCCTCAGAGAGAAGCTATCGTACAAGGAAGATGCAAAATCCCATAGCCAATAACCAGAGCACTATTATCCTGCCTGCGCTTGAAGTAACACAGCATGTTTGCTGAACTGGTTTAAGCCAGTCCAGCTAACAGCTTTCCCCACCACTGTGGACACGGCAACATTTTCTTGTATTTGCTCTGTTTAAACAGACTGCCTGGCCAGTGCAAAGTCCAATAAGCACTCCCCTCCTCAGATCCTAATGCACAAAGGGGCTTTGCATCTTTACCATGGTATTTTGTTCTTTAAAGAAAGGCCAAGGTCTGTAATAAGCTGTTTGTGGAGCTGCATGTCAATCACACAAATTGGGAATATTTAATCTGGGGCTTTATGACAGGATTTATCTTTTTTTTAAAAAAGAAAAAAGCTTAATAGATCATGACTCACAGCAATTCGGTACTCTTGAGAATCGTGACCTGCAACGGTTTCCTACGCCCTCCCCCTGTCACCTCACCTACCATGGCACTGCTGCCGCGTTACCTAACCAGGCTTAACCTACTCCCTGCTGACGTCTCTCCCCACGAAAACAGGATCTTCGCAGGGACTCCAGATCCTCTTAAAGATCAGCTACAGCAGCTCACTACATGCATGCCAAGAGCACACCCCAGCCTTCCCACCAAGCTGAGACTCAACTTCAAGCAGCACCCTAATGCTACATCCCACCAGTCAAAAGCCAACGCCGTCAGCAGCCTGACCGAGGCGAGCAGCTCACCCATCCCCAGCTCCAGGTAGTGAGTGAACAACTCAGATTTGCCCCACCAAGCCTTTAGATCCTCCATAGTCCTTCCCACGAGTTGCCAAGCATCACTATTATAGCTGCTTGGCAGCTCAGTTGCTATGCCAACATGATGCAGATTTTCCTAATAAACTCTGTCTGGAGTTGGCAGCTAGAGACAAAAGGCAAAATCTGCACATTTTAGGAAAAAAAGCCCTACTACCTACGTCAGAGGGAAGGAGAAAGGTAATGAGGTTAAGAAAGCTGATTTTAAGCAGGGTATTAATTACAGGACAGGGAGCTAAGAAGGAGAGACAGATTATGAATGAAGTTTAGACCAGCAATTCTGGTTATAATGACAAAGGGAACTTAAACAGGCATTAACAAGTATTTAAAGTTCACCTAGAAGAATCCTGGTAAACCTGGAAGTACTCAAATGCAAGACAGCTCTCCAAAGCTGCAGGGATCAGTGCTGCTTGAACACAACTGGCATGGGGTCACCACCCAAGTCTCAGACAACGCAGCCGGCCCCGCTCCCCCAGCCCCTGCAGTGTGCATGGGGCTGCACCGCTGCAGGCAGCAGCACACCCACCCCAGGGCTGCAGACGTGAGCTACGGCCAGTACAGCCCTCATCAGCACTGTCTACTCCTGACCAAACCAAGGACAGGGCACAGAGCTCCAAATAAAGTCAGTCCTTCCAAGTCACTCCTCCCTGGTATTTCTTCCATCCACCAATTCTACCAATGAAGGCAGAGCTGGACCTACACATTTTTGGTGATGTGAAGCCAGCCTAGCTGATACCCTCCTCTGCTTAAAGGGAGGACTAGATGAGTCCCGCCTTCATTCTGCAGAAGGTTTGCTTTTCTTGCCATTAAGGAAGCTGCAAACTCATTGTCCGTTTTATTTATAGGATTTGGTTCCTATTTAAATGCTGCACAAGTTACCAGTTTCAACACCCTGTCATTCCAACACTAACTTTTCCAAGTCATTTGTACTCTTCTAGGCATCTGCTTCATCACCTATTTACTACATCAGCTCCAGAAGGTACTGCCCAAAGGATGGGAGGATGCAGCCATACAAGGAGCAGGAAAGTATGCTGTTTAATTTTGAATTTACTTTGCTAAAAAAAAAAAAAAAAAAAAAAAAAAGTCTCTAAAAATATCAAGTGCCAATGAGCGTCACAGCCGCATAACTAACATCCTCCTCCACGGGCAAAACGGCTTTCTGGGCGAGTACACCATGGGCCAGGGAGAGAACCGCTGTTGCTCAAAGTTTTCACTAGGTTCCGCTGACATGGTATTTTTTTAATTTCTGGAAACTAGCTTATAATTAATTGTACAGTACAGAAAGTCCTCACAAAGCACTAAGAGTGTAAAGTGTATGAAGGAGGGGAGTTAATCATTTAAGAGACCCCAGCAAAGTAAAGAGCTGCAGCCAGCCAAGGCTGTGCAAGGGGAAGGATACAGACCGGGGAAGGCAGACAACACTACAGGGAATTTGACATAAAGGTACCCAGGAAAGGTGACCTGTTCCACTGACAACACACAGATCCAAAGTTACAAGTCCAGATGGTGACATCAGGGGCAGATCATACCTCTCTCCTGTGTACACACAACAGGGGCCAACACATCACATTTGCAATCAGTATTTTCTCCCACATTTGCAGAAACAACCTCGTGTTGAAATCATCACCTTCAAGCAAGGATATGAGCAGAAACACTCCAACTACAATGTGAAGATTGAAAAGCCAGGGCTAGGAAGCACATACATATTCCTTACAGTAGCCCAAGCATCAGGCATGATATTTTGTGTATTTTTAGCAGATATAATTACAGGTGTTTTTACAAAACAAAGTTTATTGATTGGCATACCAGTCCAGAGGTTTCTCCCAAGGTCACAGACGTTCAGTGGCAGAGAACAAAAGCTGTGTGTCTCCCACATTTTCTTTAAGCACCAAATAATACTGTTTGCTCATATTGGTTTATAAACCATCCCTAAGGCTACAGGAGACTTTTTGCAACACTTCTCCTTCAGATGGGTAATTAGAACACAGGTATCTGATCAAGAACGAACAAGTCATTGCAGCTTAACAAGTTACTGTCCATCAGCTGAGCCACGATGGCTGGATGCAGTATTAGCTGGCCTGAATTGCAAGGTAAAACATATCCACATAATCCTCAACAGAAGAGCTTTATGCTGTGTTTTACTTTACAATCAGGGCAGGCTAAAATTATACGGTCACAACCTCCTAGCAGATGGGCAGTTACCTCCTAAGCTGCAATAACTCCATTTTACCACATCCTTATTCTCTAGGTGTTTCCCCGTTAGCCAATTTTAGGGTTCCTATGCAGCAAAACTTCCCAGGGTCACACAGGAAAGAGGAGATTGGTATCGGCTTTCAGAGAAAGCTCCATTTGCAGGTGTGAACAGATGGACTCTCCCTGACTGAGGGACCATTGTTCCCCTGGAAGACACCAGAGATTTCTCAGCCCTACGCTTTCAAGGTTTTCATCACAACCTCCTTCAGTCCTGAGCCTCTGTCCTTCTTCAACCTCTGTGCACAAAAGTCCTCCTCAAAACGCACGCTCTCCCCTTTTTGAAGAGGATGCACAGTGCTAACTGCTAATGACAGGAAGGAAGGCAAAAGTCCCTGCAGATTTTGTCAGTCTGATTCAAGCAGGGAGTGGCTTCTGCTCCTCAGAATGCAAAATGCCACCCTGCCTCCTTCCATTCAAAACGCCAGCAGAAAGGAGATTCATCCTCTCTACAACCTGAACCTGTTCGTCCCCCATTTTAGAGAGAAAGCTCATAGCAATATCCATGCCTGAGTCCCTGCCAAATAAACTGGATCCTGCAAGTCATGCACACCTACCCCCGCTAGAGCCCTTCAGTGTTATCCCAAACTCCCACCACTCGCAGGGGTTATGCCCAACTCCTCCTCCCCTAATCCCAGGTCACACCCTTAGTTTTGAACCACATGCAGTCAGAGCTGACTACTCCATCCTCAGGAGAGATGGACAGCATTCCCTCCCCATCAAAAATAAACCAGAATTGCAGTCAGCCAGTACCGTGCTAGGAGCCCAGGCACTAAACTAAGCAGCTTTGTTCGCCTCCCCCCAGACAAAGCCTCAGCGTTTATTCTCTGCCAATTGTGCGCACCCACCACCTCCCCGCTCTCCCACCCCCCCGGGAAGTTCCCATCCTCACGCAGATTTCGGTCTCTCCCTTATGCCACCCGCTCGCTCCCCAGGGACAGGCTTTCCCCTCTTCCCGGCTCTGCCATTCAAATAATACAGCCAGTTACTCATTTGCTCAAAACACACTAGCTTCTCCAGAGGCTTGCCAAATTACCAGAGACTGACTCCGGAACATTTTAGGATCTATTTGATCCTTTGCCGGTCTCCAGTGCAAGGGTGGGACTCGCCGCTAACCTGCATTATCATTCCCTGCCCTCTCGGTCATGCTTCTTACAAGTTGCCCAGGAACCTTCGAGACCCCCATATTCCTCCTTGCCCCTAAACAGCATTTTCTTCCCGGCTTTGAACATCAAGTCTGAAAGGTTAAATCATCTCCTCTCCTCACAGTCATTCCCCTGGTCCCCCCACTTTTCCCTTCTAGCAAACAGACGCGTTGGACCCTGCTCACTTTTCCAGTCCCTCTCCCCCCTCCCCAAATACACACACACACACACACACACACACAGAGCTACTCGCACACTCCATCTGCAACACCCCTACTCCCGGCAGACCACACACTCCGCTGTCGTGTGCGCCAACCCCTCCTCAGGCCCCTGGATATCCCGTTACCTTTGGAAAATGCTCTGCGGGTCCAACCACCAGTAGGATAGTTGGTCTCCTTTCAGTGGGATCAGTCCCTCTGTCCTGTGGCTTCCCCAACATCTTTGGCCCTTTCTCCCCGGGGCCTGGAAGTGGGGTGGTGTTTCTGGCCTCATCCTCTTTTTCATCTGCAGGACCTTGGCATATGGCCCTGGGAAGGAAGCTAGACAGAAAATGCCAAAGGGTCTGCAGCATTGCTGCTCCAGCGAGCGTCCCAGGCAGGGAAACCCTGCGTGCTCAGGAGCTGCCCGCTGCCAAGGATGATGTGACTGCACTACCAAGCACCCCCAAGATGGGAATCGGCACGGCAGCCAGCGGGAGCTTCAACCCAGCGACTCCACGGGCTCGGATTCTTTACAGACCGCTCCTGCGGACGCTTCCTGCCTGCCTTTTGAAATTGCTGCTACTGCAGTCGTGCCTGGCCTGACAAGCAGCTCATTGTACCAGAGCCTCAGAAATCTGATGGCAACAGACAAAGCACAAGACCCCTGGCACAGAGAAGCCGAGACGCTGAGCTTTGGAGACTGCTTGGACAGAGAAGCCAAGACGCTGCGCTTAAGAGGAAAGCTAAAAATGAACCTCTCCGAGAGAAGCTTCTCAGAGCTGCCAATTAACCCGCGCGTCCCAGCTCATCCTCACAGCACATCAGACGAGCAGCGAGGCTGAACACCCAGGCTGCGTCCCCACTGCAGCAGTGCCCAGCCAATCCTCGCTCCCAACACTGCGGTGCTCGGGAGCACGGCAGCGCGCGCAGCCGGGCGGGAGCGCGTCCTCAGCACCCCGCAGAGGAGCGCGCCCGCCAGCTCCGTCGGGCAGGTACGGGCAGGGAGGGCAGCCATCCGAGCCAGAAGCCACGGCCCAGAGACAATTCGCCAGCGCAGGATTGATAGAGGTGTTGTACGTACCCGCTTCGGGGGCTCGGCAGCCTCGGCTGCTGCTCTTTGTTAGAGGACCAGATGGTTCTCCGGAGAGAAGCCGGCTTTTCCCAGCCATGGCTGAATTAACCTCTAACTGCACCCTCTCTCCCTGGTCTATTATAGTCTCACCCGTCATTACAATAGCTCTTTGGTGCTGCATTGTGCTTCTGCCATTTGGCTTTCACACAGCAACACGCTTGCACAGCATTTACAGCTACTCAGCTATGCAAGATCTAATACGCTGTGGTTAAACTATTGCCGATTAGTCAAACAGGCCGAGTTCTGCTGAAGGAGTCTGTAACCATACAGTCAAGGGTAGGATTAGCCAAGCTGCAGGTCGAACTAGAGCAGGATGACCAGGATATATCAATATATAATCACAGAACACATGACATTCCCTGAATTTCTACAAGAAATGCCACGTTTCCCTCTGCTGCCGCAGCAGCCGTTGCTCATAGCCCCGGCTGTAAGGCACCAGGGCACCACCGGGAAAGCCAACCCACCTTGGTGGAACCAAGCAGCCCACATCTGGCAGGCACAAACGGCTGGAGATAGTAAGGGCTCATTTTCCATTTTGTAGTAATTAAAGCAATCAAAGATTAAAGTACCAACAACTTACTTTGTAGTCCTAGGTCCTTGCCTGCCTTTTGCACCTACAGACAGAGGGCACTGCATGCCTCGCTTTCCAAAGTATTAAGACTTTGCCATAAGAGAACAGTTTGGGTTTTTTAACACTGAGGATAAATAAGTACAGACCACAGCATCCATCAGCCATCTCCCTACCCAGAGTAGCACAGCAAGGTCCACGGCAAGCAGAGGACCTCCGTTTTCAGCTTTTAACTTTTGAGTGTTGTAGACTCAAAAGGACTTGTAGGAAACTTTTGTGTTACAGATATTGGATATGAAAATCTAATCCAAAACTTGGAAGGACTGCAAGCTTTCAGTAGCCAATTTGCAAATGAATTTTAGAGGAGGAACACAAACCATCACACTTTTGGGAACTCATTAAATTCCTTTAGCCAACGTGAGTAATGGAAAAAGTGAGAGTCAAGCACATAGAAGACATCACATTAAAGAATTCTTCTGCAACTACTCTTCAGAGTTACTTAAGAAGAAAAAAATGCTGTTTAAATACAACGTCTACATACAGTATGCAACAGTTTTTTACCTTAAAACTTGACACACACAAAAATAACAAAACAGAAAAACCCACAAAATTCAGGGATGGTAACACTAGGGTGAAGGTGCAGGGAAAGCCCGGTCCCTCTCTGAGGAACGGCACAGTCCAGTTCTAGCTGGGATGTAGTCAGAAGCCCAGGCTCAGGCACAGGCAGAAGAGAGTGAGGAATTTTTGTCATGCCTCGATTACCTTGAGCTACTGCCAGTCATCACAACGGCAAGCACAAAAGCTAAACTACTTTCTAAAACGCAGTGATTCAGATCCTTTAAGATGACATTTGAAAGTTTCTAACAATCTCAAGCCAGAGGAGCAAAGCAGATTTTCTGAACTGGGTACAGTTCTTCAAAATCAGTTTCTGTCAGCCTACGGCTGTCATTTCACAAGCAGCAGTGAACTGATCTGAAGCTTAGTGCCGCTAAGAGGTCGTCTTGCACATCCACATCAGGTCTGTACTTACCTTGCTCCTGTGCCCCTCCGACAGCCTCATTAACCCAGCCAGAAATTACAGAGCTTTCCACTGGGCTAACCAGTCGAGGCTACTCATGGATGGGGTCCAAAAAAGCCTGACTGCCTGTGGAAAGGGCATCAGAGCTGCCTGCGACGGGAGCAGGCTGGCTCACAGAGCTACAGGCCACAATACAGAAGGCAAAGCACCCAAGTGGGGCTTTGGATTTGTCCTCAGTGGTCACTTAACGCTGGGCTGCTACTCGCAAGGGCCCGTTACACCAGCTGGTGTTACTGGACACTATTTCTTACAGTTTCTCTGCACAGTATTAGCTTTAGCCATGTGTGCATGGCAGGGACCCCATCTTCCTTTGTTCATGCAGAGATTGCACAGTAAAATAATAATTTGTGCAAGAAATTACATGCCTGGGGTGCAATTAAAGCAGAAACTTAGCAATGCTTCCTTGGCCTTTGTCCTTACTAAAGGAAACCTCAGAGGAATTCTGCCACCACACTAATCCACGCAGCTCCTTGAGAACAGACTTTTCTAATCTTATTTAGGAAGAAAGAAAAAAAAAAAAAGGCATTTCTTTCACCAAGTGGGGAATTTTATTAGGTCAGAATAATAAACCTAGTAACGGCAAAATAATTATAGCTAGAGGCAAGACAACGGCTCTCCTACAGGGAATTTGTAGGGCAATATTATGCTACCAACACCACCATGAAGCCGAATCATTCACACATAAGAAAAGCTGCAGTAAATAGCGTGAGTCCAGCCTGAACAGCGACACAAAGGAACAGATGAGGAACAAAAATTCACTTTTTCTAGAAATCATGAACAAATACCTACACCGCACGACAACAGCTTTCCCAGCCTAGGCTGCATTAGGAGATAGTCAGCCCTCCAATTCCAGCTGTATCCATGAGCCAAGCCCAGGATTTCCAAGGCAGAAAAGCCTCAGGACTGATCCGAGAGCTGGCTCTCAGCCAGAGCACCAGTCACTGGGGACAGAAGGTGCCTGTGGCAGCTGGCCTCAGAGTCCTACACCACGAAAAGGGATAATCATTAGATAGCTGGAGGAGAAGGCGACGATAAAGTCGCGTAATCTATCCAAACAGAGACAAAGGAGAAAGGAAAGAGCAAGAGATTGATGCGTTTTGCTTAATTAAAACAGCATTTTCCTGAGTACTGAGAGCTGTCAGAGGGAGGTTCTGTTTTAAGCCACAAACCCAAGGTATCTTTTACCCTCCTCAGCCACATCATGCAGGCCACATCTTAGTACCTGCTCAGTTTGAAACTCCAGTTTTCAAACAGGCACTTGCCTTTTCCAGCCTGGTAGTACCAGGCAGAAATTCAAATTCAGGCTATTTGCTTTAAGGTGGCTTCTAGAAGACTTTGAGTAAATGCACAGCATTTTCCAGCAAGAATGTGAGCCTCGTCACCAGACAACTAGCTAACACGTAAAAAATGTGGAAGGGAGGGTGAAGAGAAAGGGGGGCAGAGGGAAGGGAGCTGTGCTCCGAGCAATGACCCTTCTCCTCCTCTGGTGCAGGAAGAGCTGCCACCGCGGTCGACGTCTCCAGTTCCTTGGGTGACCCCGCAGGAATCAGCAGTGACTCATCTCCTTTGGGAGCTCTCCTGGAAGCACCCCAAGGAATGTTGCTTACACGTGTGCCACCCAGAGATAGCACCCAGCCTGCCCCAGCTGGGATGGGCCACCATGACTCTATCAACTACCTCTTATCTTCAAATGCAATTTCTGAAAGACAAAACTTAAAAAAAAAAGTAAATACTTCCCACTTTTTAGAAAGCCAAAGTTAACCCTGCACGGTGCTTCTTGCACCACGCCATAAAAATTTAAACATCTTGGCCACTGCTGTTTAAATAATTAAACTGTCTAGTGACATTCAACTACGTTAATATATTAAGGTGACACAGCATAGTTCAGGGAATGCTACAAAGAAACCCAGGTCACTTCATTATAGGAACCCTGGCACAAGTGATTAGCTATTCTAGTTGATATATTAAGGCAACTGGAGGCCAGTGCCAGATACAGAGAGTCCTGGCCAGGGAGGGGGGAAATACGCAGCCGTTGCCCAGAACAGCAAGTTCCACCGAGGTCTTATCGTATCACATGAAGAACCGGGGATTGACCAAGAGAAAGGGCATCCTTAGTACTCAGAAAGTCAGCTTCTCACTGCACTAGAAAGTTAACCAGGAAAATAGCTTGTGAGAAATTATGGCCCCCCAGCAGCCCAGGCCCAGGCTTGCTCTCACACAGCCCCTGTTCTCCTTAGGCTAAAGGATGGATATTCACATACCAAACAGCTTTGCCTTTTCAAGCAACTCACAATCGAAAAATTCCAACAATTTCTCTTACAGCAGAATTCCCCACCGCAAGCCACCTTAACTGCCAGAAACTCCCCTGCAGCTTGCTGCACGTAACTTAGGAAAACTGAGATGTCTCCATTGCCTTTCTACCTTGACGCTAGTTATCACAGCCATGCTTCTCCACTCCAGACAAAGTCTGGGGCATCGTTAAAGAGCGCTCGTGTCCCACATTCAGAGGGACAAATATAGCAATAGGACATGAACAAGAACAAAGACTCATTTACCATTTGCTACAAGTAGGTCTGAAGGAAAAAAAAAAAACCCTCCCCCTTCTCCTCCTCCAAACACCATATCATGTTATAATATATGCAACAGAGAGCACGGAACTGCACCATCACCATTTTGTACGGCTCTCAAATAGGAGGGTGAGTCCTTATTATGGCTTTGATGTCCTTTTATTAACACTTGTCAACCATGTAAGGGTTCTGCTCAATATTTAGCCATGTTCATCATTGGTTTTGTTTCTTTTTAAAGAAAAAAAATAAGTATACTGAAGTCCTGGGGTGGTTTTAACTGCCCTTGTCTCAGTAACGCGACTAATAATCCAATGCAGATGAGGATAAGGAGACATTTTCCACTACTTACCAAGGCATCTAGCCCTGGTCACTAAATAATGCCCCACAGAACACACACTGAAAGACCAAAGCCCTGCTGCATATTCTACACAGGCACAATCAGTTGCTTTGGATCTGTTTTGTTGTTTCGTTTCACTGGGGCTCTGGGGATCCCACAGGCATTCACTTCTCTACAGAGTTCAGACTACACACCATCCTGCAGGAAACAACACGGCAAGGCCACGTGAGTGACATGCAGGATGCCCTTCTGCAAGAGAGACTCTCACGCAACATCGACATTTAAAGTTGATATACTCAAGTCAAAGTTGCATCTCCGTCTCACAAAGGTCAGCCAGTATCCTTCGTTCATTATCACTCTGCAAATAGGACAAAGGTTTCAGCTGAATAAACCTGAGAACCACCAGGCTTCTCCAATTTGCTGCAAGGTAGGGCAAAAAATGATCCTGGAAGAATGTCCCAAGATTGCATCTCTCAAGAGTTATATACCTGGTCCTGTATGTACATGAACATAAAGCAGCACCTGCCTAATCCACAATTGTTTGTTTATATGCAAAGTAAACTTATGCAAGAGCAAGTTTCTCTTGTATATATTTGCATCTAAAACACTCACCTCCAATCTGCCCTGACCACAAGTGGACATGCACTGCCAGTTTAATACGTTAATCACACTAAGGCATATCTGATGAACAGAGTCCGAGTAAAGACTTTCACCATTACTGCGTGAGATTCCCTGGTCTTCAGCATCACTCTCCTCCTGCCCTCCCCATAAGAGCCCTGGGCCTGGGCAGTGACAAACGCAGGCAGCCAGCATGCCAGCCAGCCTCCCCGGACATTCGCTGTCACAGCGCACCCTCCAGTCCAGCAAAGCTCTCGCTTTATGAGGCTGCTGGCCAAGTCTATTAATAACTGACACCACACTGAGAAGTTTGCTTGTGCCAAAGCCAATCCCTGTATTTCTTCTCACAGTCTTTTCAACATCTGTCAAGAAGTCATTTGATTGATTACGAAGAGTTCATTTGCGTCTTTAGCATGCCTAAATCAGAGAAGGTAACAGAACCCAGAATTCACACCAACTCACCTGCTTACCACATATTTAAAGGCTTTATCTACAACTAAATCATTGACCTACAGTTCTGCTCTTGCACCAGGTTTCCCAAGTGCATGAGAACAGGGCCTTCACGAAACCACACATTTCATAATTTACAAAGACCAAAACAGGCCTCCATTCCCTACGGACCCAGCGAATATGATCCTTTCTGCTTGCTATTTTAATGCACATTATACATAAACGTGTGGAGTTATTTAACATGCTATTGAAAGCAGTTTCACCTTATGTTAAACTGGTTCAGGGTATCCACATTTGTCCTTTGGGATTAGTCAGGAGATGAGTGGTTAAGAAGCTGTTGGCAAATACCTGTCAGCAGAAGGAAGGGCATCAACTGGAATTTCAAACTGTAACACTGCTTGATTTGTTTGATGTGACCTGGTGTTGCTCAACCCTTCATGATGAATTACGAAGGCCTGGCTAAAAGCTCCACGATTGCCCCAGCAGGATTCAAGACACATAAGCCATAAAGATGTTGTATCTAAATGTATATAGGTTTGAAGAGATAATTCAGTCTATATTACAGAACAGTATTAGAATTTTGCTCTTTATCATAAACAGACTTCTGTAAAGCAATAAAAACTCAGGTCCTCTTTTTCCAGATGACTGTGAATGGAAAACAGGTGAAAGCATCACACGGAAAAGACTCCCTGCTTCCTCTGCCCCTTACAGTTGCTGAGAATTTTAGTACGTTATGCAGAGTATAATACAGAGTATTCAAAAGTCTTGGAGAGTAAAATAGTTACAGAAACAGAGAGTCTGAAAGGACAAACTACATGCCGTCATGATAGAAGATAAAGTATTGATCAGAAATAAGATTAAACTTTTTCACCATTGCAACTGCTGCAATAGAATGCATTTCTCAACCCATCCATGGAGTCACTTGCGAAAGAACTAACTGATCAGCTATCCAAGAACAGCATAGGTACAGTGCTCTCTGACAGCTGGAAAAGTCCAAGACTCATACTTAAAAAGCAAAAGCATTCAGAGGAGAGGCCTGAAGCAAACAGAACACTACAGAGTCCGGCTGCAGCAGTGCAGTTATGCTTCTTCAGCACACAAAAAGTGAACAACAGAACTTGTGTGGGAGTTTGGAGCACCAAATCAGAGAGGAGATACCAGCCAAAGAAAGAGGTGATGAAAGCAAATGTGAAGATTTCAGCAGAATGGGAGCTGATGTAGTTTCATATAGGGAAGCTGATACCGAGGCAGCAATAGGCAGTCACATATATGAACTCGGGAGAAGAAAGCCTCACAAGGCCACAGAGGACATCATCATTAACAGCAGAGGCAGCTGGACAGTTGCAACTGAAAAGAGACAAGGGTTATGTTTGCTCTGTTTCTTAAAGCCGAGAGAATTAGTCCACCAGAAGATGCTCAGCACCACCACAGAAGAGATAGCTGCAGGCAAAGTTCACCACTTCAGTCTGTCTTTAGGCAGCTGGGATGAATTCCACCAGTTCAAACTGTCTGGAACTTCAGCAGAGATGAGGTTTTAGAATAGCACTCCAGCCCTGCAGTTAATCAGGATCAGTGGGAAAACAGTTATATTAGCAAATACACAAATACTACAATTATACATCCTTTCAACAATAAGACATCTCCAAAGATGAAGTAGAAAATGTAGTTCCGGTTCAACTACCCGTATTTTCATTAAGTGCATATTTCTAGTTCCATAGGTCTATAGAAATATTTTCACGAGGGAAGTCAGAAAGTAATAGTGAAAGGAGATGGACAATTCCAGAGGTAGATGTGATTTAGCAGTACAAACCTACCCCTCTACACAGCAGTACAAGAAAGCTGTTAAAAAAAATGTTCACATGGTTATCACTTTACTGCTCAAAGTGCAGTATGTGAATTGCTTCATCCCAACCAGCACAAACAAGCATTTCGTTAGAAGGCTCAGTGATTTGGCAGACTGTATTTGTCAAATGGTTTAAAGATAACAGCATGGGTTAAAAAAAAATCACATCGTTTACATAAGCAAATTCCACCTCAAAGGACATTTAAGTACAACCCCTTCTGTCCCCCACCACAGAAGGCCGCCTCTAAAACAGAAGGCAGCAATTTTCCAAGAATGCTACAAAGGGTTTTATCTCAGTAAGAACTCTCAAGCATTGAAGGACCCAAAATATTGCTCATTTTCTTTTCAAGTTGCAGCCCAAAACTATTATTGTTACCACAAGGACTTTTAGCCTACTGACGCAAAGAGATTAGCAACTCACAGCTAAGATTGGCGATAACCTCACATTACGAGTCTAATATTTTCTCCATCCGTCTCCCAAATGGTAGAAGGTAACTCCCATATCAAATGTACTGTTGCATGGAAGGAAAAATAAAACACACCAGAGCCATCAAGTAATTTACTAATCACAAGCAATCCATGTGATTTATGCCTAAGTTGGTCTCCAAACACTGATACATCAAAAAGGTTTTTGTCTTGACGCTTAAGCACTTTTCTTGAGCGTGACTTCACATTAGTTATCTCAAGCGTCAAGGTGCCATTATTAGCTAAGGATGGGGCAGAAAAAAGAATGACTTTATTAATAGAACTGCCTGGGAAACAGGAAGTTTATCCGACTTTCCTAAAAATTACACAATGCAGAAGTTTTCTAGCCAGCTCTCCGAGGACAGTTCCCACATGTTTAACTGGAACTTCAGAGTTCTGAACTCTGCATCCTTGTTCTTAACGGACGCTTTTTACACTGCTGAAGGGGATGCTTTGCAATACTAACAATGCTTTACAAACTCCATTCATCTAACCAGCCGCTTCCTGCGCGGCGGAAGAGGAGGCAGAGGAAGCAAAGGGCTGAGGAACAATACTGACAGACAAGGGCTTCAGCAGAAAGACAGGATTGTTAAGCAGCATCCAGACAGCGCTTCCCTCCAACAGAGCAGTTCCAGTCCCTGCAGAACGGTTCCTCTCAGCCGCTCCTGCAGCGTGGCAAGCAAAGAAACCATCTGCCGGGAAGTAAAAAGGCATTTTGTTTTATGGTGCATCCTCCTAGCCTGCAGAATGTCAGGCTGGATTGAATAACATGCCCAGGAAGAAAAGGGGACGCAAACCGAGACAGGCGTGCAGGTGTAAGCACAGAGCATTCTGGTGGATGAGAGACTTTTGCCAGAGGTAAAGGATTCGGCACCCACGGGTGGCAGCAGGTCAGCATTTCACGGGGCATGCACAGGTGATTTATATGGCATAATCAGATTTCATTACCGAAATGCACAAGGCAGAAAATCACCATGGCACTAATGTTATTTATAGAAACAGCACAACTAAACCACTCACAAGATCCTCACACTGCCAAAGAATTCTCATACTTCACAGCAGCAAGGAAGATGCCAACCAAAAAGAAACGTTAGAAGTTAAGATATTTGAAATTCAAAGTTAGAAAGGAACTGGCAACTCTGGAAGGGATGAATACATGCAATTAAAGCCCTCAGACAAATTGGGGCACCACTCCCAGAGCAGGGAGGGAATAAAAACTGTCACTTGAATTAGATGTCTTTTCAGTGACTCAGAAGTTATCCTTAAACTCTTCTACCTTCCTGCAGGGCTGAGGCACTCCGAGATGGCACATCCCTGCCTGCACCCATGCGTTTATCTACTATCCTCCCAAGATACTCAGCTTTTTTATGGACCTGCATATAAAATAAAGAGACTAGGCAGGGGCAAACCATGCACTGAGGACAAGCCCAGTACTCCGATTCATACTGATGTAAACTACACTAACTACAATTAAATAGAGCAACATCACATTGAACTTTGAAGCCTAGAATCATCAGTGTACAACATCACACAAAGAGCTGTGACCACAAAAGCGCGCAGCTCCCAATACTGAAGCAGAAAGTCAGCGCGCTGCACATTTTGTATACTCCATGTGCAAACTATACAAATGCAGCAGCCCTTCCTACGTTTTAAGGTATTTACCAAACCCCTTAAAATAGACAAGACAGTTTGGTACGTATAAGCCATCTCGGGCAAGAAATTTGAGTAGCAACATGGTGCCAGACAGACTGATGTGAGGAAACTCAATGATGCAAGGAAAATTGCACCACAACCTGGCTGCACCTATCCCTTCCAAAAAATCTTTTACAAATTTAAGCAAGCATGCAAGCGTCCTAGCCCTCAGACCTGGACAAAGAGGATTGTCTTTATGGTTCTTCCTGGCCAAGCAGTAAGTTTTCAATGTTAAATTTCGGCAGTTAAGACGGTACACATCTCCAGGTAGCAAGCAAGCTGATTTCTGCGGGTTTAGTGCTCGAGTCAGCGGGGTTGTTTTCAGGGGAGCGCCCAGAAACGCCCAAGCGCTCTCCCCGGCACGGTGCGGAGCAGCGGCGTCTCCCACCACACGAACGCCCGGGCACACTCGGGTGGCCCGCCGGTAAGGCAGGGCGAAGGCAACCGGGTGCAGGTGCTGGCACGCAAGCAAACCGGCGCCTGCTGCCG
>NW_009258272.1:894835-895246 GCF_000687185.1 Egretta garzetta | reverse complement strand
GCTCCCGCCAGGTGGGTGGGCGCTGACGTCAGAGAGACGCCTTCTCCTTAACCAATCGGAAGGAAACAGCGCCCAGGGCGGGAGGGGAGGGGACAAGGGCCTGGGTCGAACTCTCATTGGTTAAACCCCTGGGAGGAGGCGGGGATAAAGCTGCAACATTTCCAATCAGATGGAGAACCGGGAGTCAGTTTGAGCTTGACGGACGTGGCGTGTATCCGGTAGTTTCCAAAGCAGGGGGCGCTCTGTCTTGATGGACGAGATGAGGACCCAACGGAATTAGAGCGGGGAAATTCATGGGCGGGCCCAGCCCCTCACAGGCCTCCCGCAGGCCCAGGGGCCTGCGACAAGCGGCGAGGCGGGGCCGTCTCTTGGCCCTCCGATGGGCAGCGCAGTTGACCAGTGACAGCGCGG
>NW_009258272.1:885006-894629 GCF_000687185.1 Egretta garzetta | reverse complement strand
CCAGTGCCCCCTCCTCGGTGCCCCTCACGGCCATGGCGTCGCCCCCGGCGCCCCCAGCCAAGAAGCGGAAGATGAACTTCTCGGAACGGGAGGTGGAGATCATCGTGGAGGAGCTGGAGCGCGGCAAGCACCTCCTCATCAACCACTTCAACGCGGGCGTGCCCCTGGCCGCCAAGGCCGCCGCCTGGCACGACATCCTGCGCCGCGTCAACGCCGTCGCCACCTGCCACCGCGAGCTGCCCGAGGTCAAGAAGAAGTGGTCCGACCTCAAGACTGAGGTGCGACGAAAAGTGGCCCAAGTCCGTGCTGCCATGGAAGGGGGAGGCGAGAGCCAGAACAGCAACGGCAACGGGCCGGAGAGCGAAGACCCGACGGGTGCCGCGACCACCCCGGTTATCCTCACCCCCATGCAGCAACGCATCTGCAACCTGCTGGGAGAAGCCACCATCATCAGTTTGCCGAGTGGGGACTGCAGTGCAGGTGACGGGACTGAGATACCCATCACCGCATCAGCCACCACGGTCACCCTGACCCAGAGTGAGTCCTGCGCCTGCTGAAGATGCTCTGTGCTGAACTGGAAGGTCATATGGGGGGCCTGCCAGGAGGCCCTGAGCCCTCTGCAGAGAAAGCCCCAGCAAAAAGAAACCCCCCGCATCTCTGTAATGAAAACGCCATTCCCAATATGTCCTTGTGCTGTAGGGGAGTGGCTGCAAGATAGTCACGTACTCAAAGTCAGCTTTGATAGCTGGGCTCAGCCTTAAGAACAAGGGAAGCCAGTATCCTTTGCACCGTGCAGATTGTTCAGTGCCCCTCTCTGGGAACAAAAGCAGGGGGAGAAACCTCTCCAAAGCTGATTTCCCAGTCTGCCCCAAAGAGCAGCTGTCCTTCTGACAAGTGCCGTTCTGGGTCTTACATCAGTTGGTTAATGCCGCTTAGAAAGATTGTTCAGAACTGGAGGTTGAGAAATTATTTTGTCTAGACAGATAAGGCATGCCCTATTCCTTTGGATTGTACAGCCTAGAAGGAAGCTCAAATGAGGGTGGAGTAGACTTAAATGGGTCATTTTGTGCATTGCTGTTCATTGTATGTTATCTCACTGAACAGGCAGTATTCCTGTGATACTCATTGAATAGTTCTGTAGATAAAAATCCCCCTATCGCAGCTACTTCTTATCCCCTTTCTGTCCTTTGTTCTCAGTTCCTGCAGAGACAACCTACCACAGCCTGGAGGACGGAGTTGTGGAGTACTGCACAACAGAAGCACCCACCACAGTCACCGCCGAAGCACCCTTGGAGATGATGGCACATCAACACGAAGTGTCTGCGAAACCGCAGGAGCTGAAAAGTCGAATCGCTCTGAACTCAGCCAAGCTCTTGCAGGAGCAGCGAGTGACCAACTTGCATGTGAAGGAGATTGCCCAGCACCTGGAGCAGCAGAATGACTTGCTTCAGATGATTCGTCGCTCTCAGGAGGTGCAGGCATGCGCCCAGGAGCGACAGGCACAAGCCATGGAAGGAACACAGGCGGCACTGAGTGCCCTCATCCAGGTCCTCCGCCCCATGATTAAGGACTTCCGTCGATTTTTGCAGAGCAATACACCCAGTCCGTCGGTCACCACTGACCCCAGCCAGACGGGGCAGCAAGATGGCATGATCCAGTGAAAGAAACAGCGATGGGATGTCTTTCTTGGAAAAAACCTGCCCGTGCTGCCAGCAGACACAGGGAGTGAGGGGTGCTAGCTCTTGTCAATATGAGATGGCTCATCTTGGAGCCTTGCTGAGCCTAACCAGCTTTCTTTCTCTGCTAATCTTGAAATAATCTGCCTTTTCAGACTCATACAGAGCCGTAGCAGGATGTGTAATAAACCAGGAACTTAATATTGGTTGCTTTAGTTCCTCAAAGAATAGATTTATTAAAAAAACAGTTATTTTTTTATTTCTGTTTGGAAAAACTCTACTAAGTATGACACCTCTCTTTCTCTTCTCCCCCCCTCCCCCCAAGATCTCTCAAGCCTTTAACTGACTTCTAACATGGAGAGTCTTGCTGCGATATCACAGTACTGCAGCTGCCAGGGTACAGTCATCATAAACTGTAGCGCACGGTAGTGAATGCATTGACTGGAAACGTGGTACGAGATGTGGTACAACCTTCTCTCTGCACCGAGAATTATGGATACTGCTCTTGGAGCATGACATCCAGCCCATGAAGTCCAGCACCAAGCCTACATGCAGTTTAAATCCCACCCACATCCCCTGAGGATATAAATGGGATTAAAATAGTGCATCCACCTCATATTCTACCTGTGTGCGGTCATGATATTTCGCTCTAAACTTGGCAGATGTGATGAAAATTTCATGTCTTGGTTACCAGATACTGTCCTGGCATACGTATCGGAAGCAATGTATTCCCTGTCTCAGCATAGTTAATCCACAAGGGCCTGGATGAGTTTCGCTCAGGTGGGTGTAACAGGTGATACTGCATCTCCATCTCATCTGCATAGTTTGTCACCTCCATAGTTACTTGATCTGTCAAAGTGGACCTGGCCTGCAGATTTTCAGCCACACAGTAATTCCCAACGTTTAGGAGTTTGTCAGCCACTGATTTGAGTGAATTTTGGAGCATTAGTTGGTTCTGCTGGTGGTGGTGGTATTTGTGCTGTATGTATTAGGAGCTGGAAGCGAGTAGAGCCATTCTCTGGCTTTGAATGGCATTCTGAGAAATGGGTCTGAGGTTCACCTCGCTGTTTTCTTACCATTATACAGGGTAAAACAACGTTTGCAGACACTTTTATGGGAGGTGTTCAGGGTGTGGGGCTTGGTCCTCAATGAGAAAGCTTAATTTCACAGGACGGTGAACGATTCTCACAGGCTTGCAGTAATTTCATAAACTTTTAGATTAAAAGCTCCACTTGTACATGCATGGAAGCAAACTTAGAAAAAGAAGGAAGGATAACTCTTCTTCTCCCTGTACCTTGCGAAGTGTGTCATGTTTAACGGGCTTTTTGCTTGCCAGATGTTACTTTTGAAATGGAACTTTTTCAGAGCTGGTATTTGCTTGCTGTTAAGTCTCCTTTAGGGCTGAGACGTGGTGAGCAACAACTGACGAGGGAGTGAATTTGCACAATCAAACCTTTACACAGCCTTTTGCAGGGGGGTTGCTGATGGGGGACCCTGCTAGAGCAGTAGGTGAAGAGGCGACCGCTGCCTGTCTCTAGCCTTTACTCCTCTCCTCCCGTCTGCAAGTCTGACGGGGGAGAAAAGGACGGCGCAGTGAGAAGGGCTTGGCCCCTGGAGGACTCCCGACCCTTCGGCACTGACACCTCTGTGCTGAGTCAGGGCGGCGGCAGCTGCGTCTTCCCGCCTCGTCCGGCATCTCACCACATGAGTAACACTCGCCTGACTCTTCCTCTCGGACTTCGGGGAATCAAATCAATTGCTCAATTTAAATTTATTTTTAAAGTGAAAACTATATGTCATATGTGTTGGTTTACCTCACTTGTGTAATGATCTCTCCTTTACAAATATGAATTTTAATAAAAAATACATTTTTGGTAAACAGGCTGTTTCAGTTTATTGGCAGGCTCCAGGGCAAAAATGAGTTCATGGCAACAAGTTTGCAATGCAGAATCCTTGCTGAGAAAGGGCCAAAGAAAGCTGTCAACAGCCATGTGTCACCGTAGCTTTTTCTCTTGTTCCTTGTGTAATGATCTCTCCTTTACAAATATGAATTTTAATAAAAAATACATTTTTGGTAAACAGGCTGTTTCAGTTTATTGGCAGGCTCCAGGGCAAAAATGAGTTCATGGCAACAAGTTTGCAATGCAGAATCCTTGCTGAGAAAGGGCCAAAGAAAGCTGTCAACAGCCATGTGTCACCGTAGCTTTTTCTCTTGTTCATTAACTTTGTGGCCTTGTATTTACATAATCATGGTCTTTTTTCCCCCCCCCCCCCAAATAACAGCTTTTACAGCCTTACCTTGGAGCAGTACTTATTGTGTATGACAGATTACCAAAGTACATGAATCTCCCAGCTGCTCAGATGATGCCACAATGGCCTAAAATGATGGATGAAGCACCAGCCTTTGGCTTTAAATTGTAGTGTGTATTTTTTCAGTGACTAAGCACTTCAGGTGTGTTATTGTTTCACAGGAGTAAATGTGTTGCCCTTGGAACCACCCATTTTTCTTGTCTTTTCAGGGTAAATATAGAGCTTCGTCAAGCCAGCAGCATATGGTTTTTTTTCCCCCCCCCCCCAAATAACAGCTTTTACAGCCTTACCTTGGAGCAGTACTTATTGTGTATGACAGATTACCAAAGTACATGAATCTCCCAGCTGCTCAGATGATGCCACAATGGCCTAAAATGATGGATGAAGCACCAGCCTTTGGCTTTAAATTGTAGTGTGTATTTTTTCAGTGACTAAGCACTTCAGGTGTGTTATTGTTTCACAGGAGTAAATGTGTTGCCCTTGGAACCACCCATTTTTCTTGTCTTTTCAGGGTAAATATAGAGCTTCGTCAAGCCAGCAGCATTCAGGTACAAGTTCCACGTGCACATTTTTGTCTCATTAAAAAGATGTAGCAACATTTTAAATACGGGGTGAGCACTGTGATGAGGGACTTGGTTGTTGCTCATGACGAGGTCATCAGACTTGGGGAGGGAGAGAGAAAAGTGTCCCTTAAAGTCAAAACCAAGAGAAAGAGGTAAACAGGACATTTACAGGGCAAACATACAGGCAGCTGACGCAACTGCACAGGGAACTGGTGCCCACACAGAACAAAAGCTAAGGAGTAACAGCTGTAGATGTTAATTTGTGCTTTTTGTACCTAGAGATTTGTATTCAGCATCCAGAGCAGGGAAGAGCTTGTGCAGGGGTGGTCTGCCACAGGGGACCTCAGCGGTGAGACAGAGCAGCCAGGCAGTGAGCAGCCTCCTTTGTACCTGCCGAAGGAAGAGAAGTTTTGTGGGGGACTCTTGGTGGGTCAGGAGATGAACTTTGTGGTGATCAAGATGCAGCAGCCAAGCTGCGTGCAGCACCGCCCGCTGCCTCAGGAGCAAACCCCTGGTTGTGGTGTGTGCAGCTCAGGCACAGCTTTCCAGGAGATGGCACTGCGCAACGGGGCAAGGCACGGGGATGCTGAGCTGCAGCAGGATACTGAGCACTGCAGGGCCCTGGCAGGATGGGCCCAGAAACAGCCCGTGTCGTCCAGACCTTTTGTGATCCCACTTGCTCCTCTCACTGATGGATCTTTTCAAGACTGAGAGCCTGAAGAGGAAGAAATTCAATGGGCAGAGCTCAGCGGTGAGGAACACCAGTACCCCTAGTAAAGTCAGGATGCCTGGGAATACAAACTGGGTCCCTCTGCTTCCCGCAAACACGGGCAGAGGACACAGAGATGTCGGGAGCTCACAGCTCTCTTTGGGGTGAGTCCACTGCAGAACCAAACGGGCAGGCACAAAATAAAAGAACACGTGATTTTTTTAATTGTAAGCAAAGGGACAGGTTTTAAGATTTTTAGAAGACATAAATACATCAGTATCCCTCAAATACAGCGCACTGCCATAGCTACAGCACAGTTCTAGGAGCAGATCCCCGCTGAGGGACAGAATGATGTCACCTGCATACTCACCCAAACTGCCTTTACTTCCTCCAGCATGTTTTTAAAGTTTGTCAAGCCTGTTTTGGCAAAGCACTCTTCTGGGTTTTTGGTATTTTTTTTCCTGTTGCCATCTGAGAGGTTGTTGCCAGCAGGTACTGTCAGCACAAGTGTGGTCTGTTAAGTATGAAAATTGAAGCATTTAAGATTCTTTTTCTCTCTTGAAAGCATCTGACAGGAAGCTTCCCACAAAGGATCGGCACAGCTTCCAGGCTGCGTTTTGCGAGCAGGAATAAAGCTGACATCGCCTGCAACCTGGGCTCATGAGCCCTTGGGTTCCAGCCCTGCAATGTGATTAACCCCAGGCAGAAGTCCAGCCCCAGCAGGGATGGTTTCTGTTACCTCTGCCGCCTGGGATCCCAAATTAGAGGTTGCCCTGTCAGGTGAGAACCACAGACTTACAGTTGCTTCTGCTGCGTTTGGGGTACCAGCGGCATTTGTGGGGCTGCAGCCAGAAGCACAGAAGCAGTGGGAGAGCCCACGGCCAGTAAGTGTCTCGTCTGGGAGAGCGCTGAAGGTGACACCTGGGATAGAGACACAGGATAACACTTAATAAACACAACAAGCCTTGAGGCAAAGCAGGTTCCAGTTTGCAGATTTTGGAAGGGGCAAACCAGCTGCTGTTCCACCAACAGGCCTCCCGGAAGGAGAGTCCTGCCGCACATTCCACGGACACGCTGCAGCAGATAGGGAAACCAGTAAACAAAAAAAAGCCAGGCAGCTGGATTTTCAAGTCTGGCCACATGACTGGGGAAAGGAATCCACCGACTCCAGATTCCTGTGTTCCCTTTGTCTATGTGGATAACAGGATCCCCCATCCTGGCAGGCCAGAAACCCACTGTGCAGATGTGTCCTTTGCACGTCCAACAGGAAACCCAGCCTGGCACAGAAGGTGAAACAGTTCTGGCCTTTATGGCAATGAGTTCAGTTAAATATGGGACTAGTGAAAAACACAAGCAGATCAAAGTAGAGCTCGCAACCTGTTATTAAATTAAACTGAGAAGGCGCAAGCTTGGAATAACTCCACACCATAGGATAATCCCAGGTAGTGGGGATGGATACCCATGCCCCTCACAGGGTTTCCAGCGGCCTGCATGCTACAGATGGGGCTTGCACCATTGTGGTGTCCTGCCCCGGTGGCCCCTGGCCCCTGCCCCATTTTTGGAGCTCCCTGGCCTGGGTCTGCCCCCCAGCAGCATCTCAAAGCGGGTGCGTTGCAGGTGCCTGGCTACCAGCAGCGTGAAGAACACATTTCTAGCATAAAGCGTCATGTGATAATCTTTTCTTTTTGGATGACGAGGCTGAAAGCTCATTAAAGCTATTATAACAGCAGTTACAGGTGTAACAGAGGAGAGCCTTTATGGTGTTTATGCTGTTGCAGCAACGTATATAATTTAGTTTTCAAACTTTAATCAGTTGGCTGCTAGGACAAATGGATTAGCGTAATGATGTTTTCCAGAGGAAGACGCTGATGATGTAGTTTACAGGGCTTGGATGATTTGCTCGTGTACCTGGGATTCCCATGGGATAAGAGATAGAATTTGATGGCTCACCAAACGCATTACAGAATCCATCTCGCTTCACCTCACTGAGTTGTGTCCCTTCTGTATTCATCTTGCCTTGTTTCTTCCCTGTTGCTTTATCTCAGTCTTCAAGGTGGGAGGGAGGAGGCAAGAAAAGCCACCTCCGCTCCTGCTCACTGGCAGTCCGGGGGTGAGCAGACCGTAGAGTTCCCAGCCCCTGACCAGTGAGACACGCCTCTGGTGATAGCAGAGGTGAGGCCCAGACTTAACTGCAGAGCCCAAGCTGATAAATTATCCCAGACTGATAAGACGATGCCCTGAGCCAGCAAAAGTTGAGGAAGTGGTGGCGGCAATGGGGAGCGGCATCAGGAAGGGCTTAGGTCAGGGAGAGCATGGGGCAGGGACATGGCTGCAGTTCACAGAGTAGAGATGAGGTGGGCACGGCAGGGCCGAGGTTGTAGGAGAGAAATCAATAGCGTTTGAGTCTGGGGTAAGCAGAATTAATAAATATCCGAGTGCCCTGTTCATGCACATGGCCCCTTAGTGAATGAATTGGAGCTGGATCGGAAAAATAACATAAAGTCAGCGGGATGGTGGATGAGCGGAGATACTCTGTGCTCACGTTCCCTCTGTGGTGCCTGCGTGGGGCTCAGACTCACCCACACTGATGCCTCTCCCAGCAGGGCACACGTTTGGAGGAGCACTGTCCCTTTAAAAAATGTCAATTTGTCCAGAAACAATTATGCAGCACAAACACAGAAAAATCAACAGGGTGAATTTCAAACTAATAAAGATTTAATCTCCAAGTCATGAGACTGCGTTTGTTAGGAAAATATACATACCCCTGAGAATTCAGCTACGGTTGCTATATTACACACTGTTCAGCAGCTCACTGGGCATTTTTCCAAATCCGTTTATTTTTAACATCAGTCACATTATTCAATTAATTATAAAAACACTGAGGTTTTCAAGAGATCTTTCTGATAAAACTGTAGAGTAAATATGCGTGAGAACAGAAAGGATTAAAATCTCTGTAAACCTTAGTATTTGGGGCCGTTGCTATAAACAAGAGAAGTCCTCTGAGGAGGTTATTTATCAGAGTGAATCATACCAGGTAACACATGGCCTCCTGCCACACCACAAACGGGGAGATCGTTTGTCCTTTACCCAGTGATGGAAGCGAAAGACGGACACCTCTATCAGCGGTACTCTCAGGGAATGGGAAGTGTGAGGGACTGGGCTGGATTCTTCAGACGCTTCCAGCATTCGAGCCCCCCAGCTTGGCAAATATTAAATATTTAGCAGGCTGAGCTCTTTCCCAATAAACTGAGAAACAGAAAGCAAAAAAACCCC
This sequence comes from Egretta garzetta, assembly GCF_000687185.1. Lineage (NCBI taxonomy): Eukaryota > Metazoa > Chordata > Aves > Pelecaniformes > Ardeidae > Egretta > Egretta garzetta. The sequence goes on along the minus strand of NW_009258272.1, from coordinate 886,098 downwards.
AGCCCATGTCTAGCAATGTCTCAAGGCCTTGAAAACACCAGATATATCCATTGACGGAATGATTCAAGCCCTACCTTTAACAGCAGCCTCCATAAACCCTGCTTTACGGGAAGACCAGTATCTCCTGCGATGGTTTCACTGTACCAGTATGAAATGCTTTCCCAGCCCAAAGTCTGTCTATCTGCTTAACCTGGTAAGCAAGAATCATTTGGCTTAATCCAGCTTTTAACGCACTTTTCCTAGCAGATTTTTTTTTTTTTTGAAGACTCACACTGTGGTAGAATTATTTGGTAGCTCTGATACTGTCTGCATAGATGGCAAAGATTAAAGGCAAGGAGTCTGGGCATCAAAGCCTGGCAAAGAGAGCCTGGACGCCCAGGCTTTCATCCAAGCTTTGCCAGACATGCAAATCAGCCTTGGGAAAAGTCCCTCCTGTGTAACAGAGACTCTTAGACACATCCCTAACTTTAAAAAATAGGCAAATCACGTTGATGATTGCAGACTCCTTCAGGATGAGGAGAGACATTTTGTTCTGCTTGCCCTTAAACGATGGAATCCTGCCTAACCAGGGATCTCAGCCACAGCACAGGACCTGGCAGCAGCACCTAATAACAGGAGGGAGCCATTTTGATGAAGAGATGTGTTTAACCTATTGCCACATCTCACACGTGGAGGGTGAGACTCCAGCTCCTGGCCCTGCCTTGTGCTGCCCGCAGGGGTGTGGGGTGCCAGGGCCTCCCTCCAGCTCCAGGAGAGCCAGCCCGGATGCTGCTGGTCAGCCTGACCCACGGCCCGCTGTGTGGTACCCAGAGGCACGGAGTTGAGGACAGGGTGGCCACACCGCTGCCTTGGTGAGGCAGCCCTGCTTGAAGAGCAGCGCGCCAGCAGCGCACGGGCCGTACCCGTTGGAGGAGATGTCACCGGGAGCTACTTGGGCAGGGAAGGTACTGGGACAAGGACAGGGTGAGGAATCCTGGCTGTCAAGGCGCAGCGCTGAAGAGGGCGCAGAGAAACCACGTCTGCCAGAGCCGCCTCTGCCATCCCCTCAGCCCGGGCAGGCACACCTCCACTGCAGGCTCCAGGCACCGCGGC